>NC_058110.1:1191938-1314438 GCF_914725855.1 Thunnus albacares | reverse complement strand
GACAACACAGCTCCCAGGGTCACATGGACACACAAACCCCTCCACCATGATAAGGTAGCAGTTCTCCTCTGATAACTGAACACAACATGGAACAATAAAGACCACATTCCAAAAATCTCCATCTTATTTATTTATGTTGAAAAACATTATTTTCCTAAAAGAAGAGAAATGCACCAATGCAGTTACATTTCAACTAGTTTTGAATAGAAATCAAATTGTTTTAAGAATTTAGTAGGTATGAGTCTTTGTATCTTGAAATTTAAAAGAATAAGACGGGCCAAAGCAAACTTGTATTTTAAAAATAAGTTTTCAATTCATTTTAAGACACAAACATTTAAAGTACAGACAAAACTACTTGATAATATGGAGATTTTTGCAGTGCAGATTCACAGCTTATGAAAAAAGCATCAAGGTGTCTCTTCTAACTAGTGTTAAATGGTAAAAAACCCTCCTAAAATAGTCGGTGATCATCATAATGAAATCAATAATCAATTACCAAACAAAATATCATAAAAGCAAGCATACCTCGTCACCTCTAAAGAAAAACTGTAATTACTCCATAAATCTTTCTCCAGCCTTTAAAGACACTCTTAACTTTATTCTCTCAGTTCAACAGAGCAGACGTCTCCTGGAGAAGCTGCTTGTTCTGGGTCACGTCCACTTACTGGTTGTCAGTCTGAGTGTGTGAGCGGAGAAGAGAAGGCAGCAGAGAGCGAGAGGAACAGTCATCCTGCTGGGCGCTGCTACTCAAACCAAAGGATGCTCCATCCGATGTCAGAGCGGAGGACGACGGCAGCGTTTCATCTTCCATCCTTCAGACTGAGGCTGCCTCACACTGCTGCTCCGGTTTATAGTCAGAGGATTACAGCAGCTCTCGCTCTCTCTCTCTCTCTCTCTCTCTCTCTCTCTCTCTCTTTCTGCATGCCCCTAACTGTACTCTCTCTCTCTCTAGCTTGATCTTTGTCTCCCCTCCTCACACTCAGTCTTTGTTTCTATAATTCTCTTTTCTACCACAATATGAACCCTCCCTTCCTTTTTCTATGTATCTTGTATCTCATTTGTTCCTCTTAAGTTTGTTTCAATATGTGAGGGAGTCTCTGAACTAGCTACGGTATACACATGTCTCATCTGGGTTGAAATCAGAGTCCACAATAAAAGTTTTGGATGAAACAAATAACACATTGATGATGTGTCTATACCAGTTTCCTCTTAGTGGTGCTGGAGGAAAGTTCATTGTGTCCAAAACAGAAAGAGAGAAGACGGAGGCAGGAACCAAAGTCCACGTGAAAATAATCATTTTTTAGGAATTCACTACAATATGTCCTTTTGGTGTTGGTTTTGACTTCGTCTTATTATTTGGTCAAAACTGTAATTACCAACAAAAAAAAGTATTTATTTTCCTACAGTGGCAGTGCCCCTTATATTTATGTTCTCCAGTGAGTGTGAAAGCAAGAGATCACTGTACTGTCATTTAATTTGAACAATATCTCTGTGGATGGGCTCTAAAATAAGCTGCTCCAAGCTGGCTGCCATTCAGGAGCCATTGCAGGATCCTTCACAGAAACACAGTCACACCCAACTCAAAGTGAGACAGCAGAGTGTCCTGCTGAGTCATGTTTCTTTTAGTCTGGACGGTATGTTTCCCAGACTTACTGTAGTTGCTGGAACTTTAATAATGCCCCTCTAGTTATCATTCACATATTTTAACAGCATAAACTCAGATTTTATTCTTGCATCTCACCGCAAGGACTCTGAAGATATAAAAATAACAGTATCTCATATAGTGGGAGCACTGTAAATGTCCCACTTTCCCACTGTGGTTGCTCCCCCACAGGGTTGCACTGGGAATGCAGTGAAGAGTCCCAAAGCAGTAAGAACACTAATTATCTTGCTATTAGAACATCTTTAACACTGGCAGTGTGCCATCCATAATTAGATATCTAGAATACAGTTAAAAAGGGCATCGACTGAGTCATCAGGAGACACGGCGATGTAAAGCTGTGTCATCAGCGTAGCTGTGGACGTTGACGCCGCGCCTCCTGATGATGTTTCCAAGTGGCAGCATGTATAGATTAAAAAGAGTAGGACCCAAAATTGAACCTTGAGGGACACCACAATTCATGTTATAGCTTTTAAATGGAAATTCATTAGTGCTTACAAAAATGATCTATCAGTAGATCTAAAGATTTAAACCTTAAGTCAAGTAATACTAATATGGAGGGATTTTTCATATCCATATTGGACCTGAGGTCATTTACAATCTTAACTAGTGCTTTCTCGGTACTGTGATTGGTCCAAAAAATATTGACAGAGTTCATAAAGTCATTTAACTGGTTAAAAACAAGCTTCTCTAAAATTTTACTTAAAAATGGTAGATTGGATACTGGTCTGTTGTTATTAAGTGTGGAAGCATCCAAATTGCTTCTATTCACAAGAGGTTTAACTATAACGGTCTTAAGAGCAGTAAGGAAGACGCCCATCTGAAGAGAATAATGTACAATGCTAAGCAAATCTTCATTAAAAAGCTATAAAATGTTTTAAAAGGATGTGGGGATGGGATCTAAAAAGCAGGTTGCTGGTTTTAATTGAGAAATAACTTTGCCAAGCGTCTCAGCATCAACCAGGACACATTTCTCCAGTGTTTCCTCGTGTAAAAACAAAGTTTCTGGGGTGTTAAAATTCATACACTGACATTGAGGGAGATTCAATCTAATAGTGTCTACAATCTTCACATCTGGAGTTGAAAGACGTACTGCTGGACCAGAGAAGTGAGCTTGTCTTGCCTGTTTGATTGTAAATAGTCAGCTGTTCAGGGAAAATCTGGTAATTGACTGTTAATTTATTCTTTTTCTATCTTCTCTCTGCTGTTCGACAGATTCTCTTTAACTTTAATTTAGATAGAGGGTTCCTCATCAAGAAAAAAATTAAACTTGCGAATGAAAAAACTGAATTTGAAGCCTTTCACTAGATTCTATTTTGTGTCAGAAAATGCTTTGAATCCTTTTTTTTTTTTTTTTTAAATCGAGTAACAAAACATTTTTTAAATTACCATATTTAATTATCGTTTCAGAATAGGAGACAAAGGTCCACAGATTTAACAATCTGCTCTGTTATTTCTGTATAATGTTTGATAAATCTCAGCCAATATATCAGCTCTGGACTTGGATTTGATTTCTCTTATTAAAGCTGCAGCTGAATCACTACATATGACTCAATTGTCTGGTTTATTGTCCTCTTTTCACCAAAGTGCACATTAATATTCCCAACATCTCTGCTGTGAATACTGACATCTGATGTGTCTGTTTTTAATTCAGGAATAGTTACTCCAAATACCACTTTCCCGCTCTCCTGATGTCTATCTTCTGTTATTATTCGGTACGCATACATCAACTTCATACATTGATATTAATAACACCAATCTCCTCCACCTGAGATTTTCTTGCTCTACTTCTGTTTTAAGAAAGACGATTGAATTTCTGTCCAGCTGGGCAGCGAAATGTCGAATTGAACGTCGCATGCTGTTGACTGGGTTGTGTGCAGTCACCACTGGGTGGCAGTGCAGGACGGTGGTGTCCAGTTTGGACAGGGTTTGAAATTAAAGGGCTCAGCTGGGTTGAGATCTGGTGACTGTGAAGGTCATAACATATGATTCACATCATTCATGGAAGACACCACTCAGGACCACAGGATAGACATGTTTCATCATAGGATAAAGCTGATCACTCACAACAACTTTGTGTTGATTTGCAGTGACTCTTCCCTCTGAGGGGACAAGTGGACCCAAACCATGCCAGCAAAATGCCCCCCAAGGCATATCAGAGCCCCCAGACCCCCTCACTGTAGGGGTCAAGCATTCAGACCTGGACCAGTTTTCCCTTTAATTTGATTTGTCACCCGTCTATGTGTGTGTGTGTGTATATATGTATATTTATATATACTGTATATAGCAGCAAGCAGCGATTTGTGGATTCAAACCTTTTCATGTTCAACAGAAGGAAGCAGCTCAATCACCCAAAATACTCAAAATATGTTCACCATGATTAATGCAAGAATGTATCACTAATCTACAACAAATAGTTTTTATAAATATAATGAAAAACTGAGAATAGTTTTTGTTCAGTACAGTCAATAATGGAGGAACCTGAAGAAGAACTTTATCCAATCACAAGTGATGAAGTCTTCTCTTGTTTGAGACGAGTTTCATCTGGTGATGAAGAGGACCAACATGACTTCTTACAGAAACTCTTCATAATAAGTCATAATAACTTTAATTTGCTAATTTAATTGCTTTGATTTATTTTTTTAATTTACTATCTGCGATAAATCCAATCACCAGGTGAGACTGGTGTTATATCTACTGTTTATATTGAACAGCTCACTGTGGATGAACAGTCGCCATCTGCATTCAAAACTCTTTAAGATTCCCTCCACTCATGTTTCAGGACATCTTCTACTCTAATCCTCCACTTCAAATAGCAGAATGTGCTAAGATCATATTAAAATCCTTAAAATGATCGACTGCTTCTCCAGGATCTTTGAGTGAGCAAAAGTTTTCCTGCTGGATACGAGACGTCTGGTTCAGCCTCAGTGTTTGTTCACTACACTCTGACTGCAAGTCCACTTTAAATGAACTGAAGTTATAATCTTAATTATTATAACATTATATATGATTTTTGGAAATAACAGGTCCCACACTGAGTGCTGCAGTTGTGATGCTTTATTTGAAGCAGTGTCAGTGTGAAGGTTCGTCACAGGATCACACAGATGTACTGAACTCGGATCCACCACCTGAACACAACTCAAACTCAAGAAAAATGTCATCTGACACCAAACCAAAACCCAAACAGCTTGTTTACGATGATGAGTGAAGCCCGGTGTGAAAGACGTCCACACTGTCTGTTAGAGAGAACATCTGGGTTATTAAAAAAGACTCGTTAAATAAAAGTAGAGACCTGGACCTGGTCTGTGATTGTAAAAGGCAGACAGACAGTGACAGGCAGCTCCAGTGTGTGTGTGTGAAGTGGGGGGCTGCATGGCCCCCCTCCCCCTTCCTGTGTCAGTGCAATTCACCGCATCCCCCCCCCCCAGTCATAAAGGCAGTTTGTTACATTTCACATTATATCAGCGTCTGCTGTTATTGTCCACACTTCATAATTAATACAGTATGTGTACACTGGTTTATAGTGTTGGTATGTCGCTCTATTTACATTTCAGTCTATTCACAAACATAAACACATGTAGTTGTGTACATCTGCTGCCACCAGCAGTCATATAAACACAATGTATTTCTACATATACACAGTCAAACTGAACTCTTGCATGTGTGTTTTCTGTCATGTACATGTTTACTTCATCAAACATCATCAGATGTCTGACTGTTTACTGTAGTTTGTAACACACATGATAAAAAAACGGAGGCCTACAAAAACCAGTAAAACCATCAGCTTGTGTGTGTTTAAGGAAAGTTAGAACTCCGTCAGGCACCTTTTTACACATATGGAGCAGAGAAGTCATGTGATCAGGACTCGAGCAGTAAGCAGTCTTCATTCTCGCTGGCGGGCAACATCAGCTGCTGCTCGTAGTACAAACTCTTGGCGTAGTTGATTTCTTGGGAGATTTTGACGGCCAGACTCTCGCTCTTCACGTGGACCTGCGGAGACACGGACAGAAACGCTGGGATCAGACTGCAGGATGTTTCACTGTGTCATAGATTCTGACATCACTACACGACAAACCCTGACCAATCAGAACCGTCCCCCCTGACGGCATCAACAACACGTCTCTGTTTGTAACGAGGGTTTAGTGAATGAAAGTGAAGCTGGAGTCCTTCATGCTCACTGGGAGATGAAGGTTTCATCACAGAACTATATGAACGATTGAAGGAATCAGACGTGAGGCTGCAGTAACGACGCTGTGAACTGAGAACAGTCAGAACCAGTCAGACCAGTGTCTCACCATGGGTTTCTGGTGGGAGGGGCCGGGTATGGCCACACCGCTACTGGTGCTTTCAGCCTTCTTGGTGAGCTGCACGTAGACCTTCCCATGATCCTTAGAGACCAGACAGTGGTAGAGGTCGTCATACTTGACCTCCAGGAAGATGGCCTCGCGGTCCACGAAGTCTCCAGGCTTCAGGAAGTAGACCACTTTGGAGGAGATGAGCACGCAGTAGCTGTCGATGGGTTCCACGGCGATGAAGCTGCGGACAGGAAACAGAATCAAACAGTCAGTCTGACAGTCAGACACTCTGTGTGTTCGAATGCAGGGAAACGAATGAGACTCACAACTCAGAGTGGATGTTGTCAGTGAGGCGGAACAGCTGCTCCTGACCGTCCGCCTGCGTGGCCGAGTAGCGAGGCAGCAAACCCTGAGGTCCTTTACAGCATCGAGGCTTCCTGACGCGCTGCACACTCAGCCTGCACAACACGGTAACAACACACACACGTCAACACTCGTCCAGGACTCTTCTTTGGCTTTTATATGAATGTTTGTCCGTTGTGACCAACGCAGAGGACAGTTTGAAATGTTTCAGGGCTGATAAGATCCACAAGACCTGGATGTCAAAACCAAAACACTTTTTATATCTAAAGAGGGGCTAAGAATTAAGAATAGTTCTGTTTTTATCACCATGATAGAGAAACATTATCCTCTTGTGAAAACAATGATTCATGTTGTCATGAATCAGTGAGATGAATACGTACGCAGGAGTGTCAGTCAGTTTATCAGAAGATACCTTCAGTATAAAGATAAACAATGATCTGCACCCTCAATGAAAATAAAATAATCAAAGTTCACAGTCAGGTAAATGTAGGCACTTTGATTAATATCTGTCTATAAATCTAGATGTTTGCTCTCAACATGGCACCACTCTAATAAAACACTTGAGATGTGAGTGAGTCAAAGCAGCAGCAGCCTTGATGAAATGAGCTGAGTCATCGTGTGTTTGTGTCAGTGAAGGTTTGAAGAGCTGCTGCTTGAAACCTTTGTGTTTCATTAACGTTAAACTGTTTTCTCTGCAGAGACTCAGTATATTACAGATGGAACGCAGCTCATAGACTCCACCCACCTGTGGTTACTGAGACTAGCCATGTCCCGGACCGTCTGTGCCGTTTCTGAGGCAAAGTCCAGAGCTCCGGCCACTGGTTTGGTCACGGTGCCGACCAGACCTTTGCCGAGACCTGAGAAGAAGCCGCTGACTCCGCCCTCCGTCTTCACCCCCTCCACCGTGGAGGTGATGATGCTGGTCATGCCTCCAATGATCCCTGAGGAACAGAGAGATGGTTTAACCTTGAGATACTTCATGTAGACCAGAGTTCTGGTTCTCAGTGCAGGCTGCAGTAATGATTGTGGACAGACTGCAGGAACTACGGCAGCTGTGAAGCATCTGATTCACGTCTGCAGACACAGTTATCAGACGTTGCTGGAATCCAGTGAGATACATTAAATCCCACTGAGGATTATATAATGTGTGTTATATATGTGAACTGCACTTTAATCTGTACTGATACACATTTATTGATTCTCTGGGCTGAAGAGGACAAACATTGTTGTTTCTTCCATGTTATTCCCATGATTCATTGGGTCAGTCATAGTCTTGATCTCCACCTACTGAAGTCTGGGGTTTTCTAAATGCTCAGTAGTTGCTTGAACGGCAGCACCTCCACACGCCTTACTGGGAATGATGGTCTCCTTCCATTCTCCTCTGCAGTGAGCTGCATGTCAGCGCCCCAGTATGAAGGACCTAAAGACTCTGCACTGGTTCTGCAATGTCGGGTTTTATTGAAACTCTAATTGTTTTAACACATAAAGCTGAGAGATGTGACTGACCTGTGAGTCCAGTCCAAACAACAGACTGGTTTCCAGTTGAATAATCAAGGATGCATGTGCATTATGGTTTTTGCTGTTCTGTTTGTGGTTCTAAGTCTTAGTTTAGACACTATCTCTAACTGCTGCAGACACAGAGATGTTTCCGGGTCGTACCGTGAGCCAGTCCGTGGATCCCGGCCACCAGATGCTCTCCGCTGGTGGCTCCGTGGTATCTGATGTACTCCCTCTCACTCTGGTGCCTGTTGTCCATGGTCTTCCCCAGACCGTCTGATAAAGTCCCTGCAAACTGACAACAGGAGAACATTCACACCACACTTCTTCAAGCATGTGCTCATGTGTATATTCAGGGGGTGGACACATTAATAGGAACACTTGTACAAAGAGCCACGGAATAAATTCAAATAAAATCAAGTGACCAAAAGTATCAGAAATACAACAAGAAGAAGTTCTACACAGCTGAGCAGGGGAGTACCTTGGCAGCAGAGTTGGACACACCGTGGGTCACGTTGCGTATGAGGCCGCCCACGTTACCGTACTTGATGAGCTCAGAAACGCCCTCGGTGACGTCGTTCAGGAGGCCCATGGGGTTTCCCAGGAAGTCTACAGAACCCAAGATCTGAGCTGCCTGACTGATCAGCTCCTGCAGACAGAAAACACCAAACAGAGTTCACCACCTGACAATACATCACTGTGTGTGATCAGTCAGTCAATCAATCAATCAATCAATCAATCAATCAGGCTTATTCATCCCATGGAATCCTTTAAGGAACAATCACAGTGAAATGTAATCTCACCACTTCCTTCAATATGTGCATTAAAGGATTTAAATTGAGGAGGAACAGTAATAAATATGTGTATTATTACAGTGGGGGTGGGGGGGTGCCGCTCCCTCTGACACATGTGAGGTGCAAGGGTTCGTTCATCGCTGCTCTCAGATATAATGATCGACTGTTACAGAGAAGTGTCTGTTTCTTAAAGCTGAATATTTACAATTGAAGGAATCATCATTATGTTATTTTCTAGTTATTAGTTGATATCTAACGTTGGGCTGCAGTAGTTACAACAGAGCCATGTGTCCCTCTCACCTCCCTGAAGTGCTTGAGAATGTCGTTGATGATGATCTCCTGGGTCTCGTACGGGTGCACTCTGGTGAACGGGTACATGTTAATGACAGCGTCCTCGAAGCGAACCAGTGGAAAGCCCAGGGTTCCTTTTAGAGCCTGTCGTGACAAAAACACGTTCATAGCACAGCAGCTGGTGGAACAGGAAGCAGGAAGCAACAGTGTTATCATATGGGGATATTATTCATCTGGTATCGTGGATCATAACATATCAGGTTTGGAATGAATGGTTCAAGATGAGACCAAACTTTTCTATGGATGTCAGTTTTTAAACCACGACATGCAGCCTGTAACAGACTGGGTAAGACTTGTTTTCAGCCCAGTCGATCACCAGAAAAGCCTCGTTATGTCATAACACATATCATAAAATGTTGAGGACCGCTGAAAAGACGAAAGTCTAAGCTTCCAGAAGAAACAGAGTTATAAAACAGCTTTTTAAAAATTGTGAATCACTGCAACCACGAGAGGTCTTTGAGCATAAAGTCACATGTGCACAAAAAACATTAGGCTGATGGGTCCAGTAGTGTGAGATTATATGGACACACACACAACCAAAGGCATGATCCCCTCCAGGCTTATGCCTGGCAGAGATAATAAAACTACAACAACTAAAATCTATTTCAACCCACACACTTACTAGTGCCGTTTTTAAATCCTAATCTAATGCTGTTTTAATCCTCTCATCCCTAAAATCATAAAAATGTGTCAAGACACTTAATCTTCAGTCTTTGTCCAGCTGGGTATCCTACAGGTTGGTCTTCACAATGTGCAGTTCATCAAAGACTAGAGCTGATCAATCAATCAATCAATCAATCAATCAATCAATCAGTCAGTCAACAGAAACATGATCTGATACTGTTTTCAGAATCAATTGTTTGTCATATTTTAAGCAAAAATAGAAAAAAGCCAAATATTCTTTATTTCCAGCCTCTAAAATGATGATTTAAAGCTTTTCTTTATCATATATCATTGTTCTGTCAGCTGTATAGACTGAACAACTGATTGATTAACTGGAAAAATAATATTCAATAAAGAAAATAATTGAACAAACACTTGATGCAAGTTCAGGCGTCAATTTCAGGTTTATTTATGTCTTTGAATGTTTTGCAGCTGATTTGAAACTTCATGTTGAAAAACGCTGCTGAATCAACTATTCACATTTAAAATGATCGTCAGGGTTCAAACCTCTGAAGGTCAGTTAGACTTATCTCTCACTGGACTCATCTAATAGAAGAGTTGAGCAGTTAGTGGTTGAAAAACATACAGAAGAATAAATAAAGCTTTGAAGAAGAGGAGTGTAAATACTTCACATTCACACTAATAAACCAACATGAAGTCAGCACACAGTCGCTGCACCTGGCTGGAGATCAAGACACAGTTCCAGCACATAAAACCACATGATCATGTTTGTGTAAAGATGAAACAAATAAGATTCAGGGTTGGATAGTTGTGTTTTTGAACATTGGACAGAATGAGGCCAGCTGCTTCCAGACTTTATGCTAATTTATGCGTGTGAACATGTAACTCAGGAAGAAAGAGAATCAGTGTTCGATGTTGAACTATTGAGAAGAAGGCGAGCGTGTTGTTACCTTGAGATCAAGAGGCAGCTTGTGAGAGGTGAAGACACTCAGCTTGACCTGAGGGAGGCTGATCTTCAGGTTCTCAAAGTAGTAGCGTTTCAGAGGTCCTGAGTCCTCGCTGGGTCTCTCATGGAGGTTCTCATCCAACTTCTCCAGCTCTGCATTCATTACAATTATTAGTTTAACTCAAAGCAAACACGGCCTGATTACTCACAGCATCACATGAATATGAACAATGACGTCCCACCAATCACCCACCAGCTTCTGTCTGTCCGTATCCGAAGAAGCTGAGCAGCTTGAGCAGCAGTTTCTCCTCGATGATGACGGTGAAGCGTCGGGCCGTCACCATCAGGTGCTGTAGACACATCATGGTTACATCATATAAAAAGCTCATATGATACAGAAAGCTGTGATGGAGAGTGTGACTCACCTTGAACAGATCAGTGAGCATGAGGTTGCTGGGAACTTTGACGGAGTTGACCTGCAGGGCCGGCCCGCTGTCGTTGACACTGCTGTCGCTGGAGTTGGGGGTCACACACAGCATGACGGGCTGGGTGGTCCCCAGCAGCTGGTTGTCCACCTGATCACCATGACATGACAGAACCAGCATTTACAGTCCAGACTGGATGTGAAAGTTATGAACATTATTAACAAGTAAAGTGTTTACATCAGTTTTATATGTGGAAACACAACTGAACATTATTGGACCATACTGTATACAACACATTCACAGGAAGTGATGTAACACTGACATGAATCACTATGACCCCCGTTAACCTTTTAGCACTTCTTTGGTTGTTGCACTACTGTCTTGTTTATATTATTGATTATGCACTTTTCTATTTCCAGTCATTTCTTACTTGAATAATAATAAAAATAAATACATTTTATAAAACCCACAGCGCTCTTTCTCATTACACTTGTACCTGCTCAGCTTAACGCTGGATGGTCTCAGCTGCTGTGGATGGAAGCATCTGACATATGACAACATGTAAATATATAACATCTGTGTCATTTCCTGACCGTTTCCTTTTGGGACGAGGTTTCAGTCATATGTGAGTGATCAACACCGAATGTTTCCTGCTGGATGGGAGCGTGGTCGACATGCTGACTGGTTCTTTCTGACACTGATCTGCAGTGGTTCAAAATCCTACTGGTGTAACTGGAATTTCATATTCTCTCATTCAAACAAACATGGCGTACTGTGCAGGGTCTAACAGGACTAGTATACCGCATGTTGGATGTTCAAATAGCTGTTTTTATGTGAGTGACTGAGTGCGACACTACGACTGCCTTCCAGGACTCACTGTCTGGAAACATGTGTTTACACCCCCGTCCCTCTCTGTGATGGTCGGCTGTTCACTCCACTTTTGAGAGACGCTGTTTGGAACGAACACATTTGATTTCCAACATGGTTCATGGTAAGAACCAGTTTGGATTGACCATGAATCAGCTTAAAGCTCAGAAGCAGCTGATCTGTGAATATTTAAAGTCACAATGACTAAAAACTAGTTAACAGATTCTAAACTTATGAGTTATTATGGATGAAAGTCTTAATGGAGAGATACACTGGCAGTGTACGTCATCCTGTGTCATGAGGATACACCACCGCTGCTTTATGTCTCAGTGCTGATGTGAGTCAACTTTCCAGAAAAGCAACAGTTTAATCACATTTACTCCCAGAACCAGCAGCACGTTTAACTACTGCACCAAAACTATTCCTCCTCTCTGTACGGAGCGTCCAGTGTGCTGCAGCCGTCAGCTGACACGCGTCAAATGATGCCATGTGTGTTGCACTTTAGTGTTAAATCATATGCACCACTGTGTATGTGCACTTATTTACCTTGTTGTTTTATCATGAATACATGCAGGTTCTCATCAGCTCACCTGGATGCTCTGGATGCTGAGCTCCAACACCTCGTTGGCAGCGGTGCGGGTGAAGTGGACGTCGATACCAGACAGTGTGGTGAACACCAGCTCCTCAGGAACCTTGTTGACCAGAGACACACCAACACCTTCCTCCAGGTTCACCAGCACCTGCGAATGAATGATGTCACCGTCACAGGTTGTCAGCTCTGATTGGTTGCCAGACTTCAAGAAGGCGGGTCTAATGGATAACCAATGACAACCCTCATCCCTGGAGTGCTGTATAATGGTTTAGTGTCTGTCTGACGGACTGAGGCGGGCTGGTACAACCACATGGTCTGAACCACTGTGGTTCAGGTTGACTGCAGTCCAGACAGTAAATGTTAGTACCTGGTACAACCAAAAGGCTCAATGACAACTACATACCACACAGCCAATCATCAAACATTCTCGCATCACTGATTGTGCAGTGACGCTACAGAGAAGACGTCAGTGGAAACGTTTAAGAACATGAAAGTTATTGTGGAACCACAATCACTGAATGTAAGACTCTGAGATTCAGCACCTGGTGCCACACAGATGTTTTTATTTTTATAACAAATATGATTTAAAAAATATGAAAAATAAGACACAAGCGGCTGTTGATGAGTTGTTAGTGATGTCATGTACGTCTTGTACCTCCAGCTCCTGCGTGGGCTCCTTCTTCTTCACGTCCTCTTTGCTGCGGTCCTGCTCCGTGCTGGGTGAGCTGCGGATCATTCTCCTCTGGTTGAAGTCACTGATCTACAAACAGGGAAACGTTCAAAAAGCATCTGTGAGCACAAACGATGAGGTTCATCTAACTATGAAGGAAAGAATCTGTCTCAGGAACTGTTCATCCAATCAGAGGAGCTTCTGGGCTCTGACTTCACGCTCGGCGGGTGTGTTACTGGGGACCCGAGGATGTGCAGTGTCCAATTTGATGCAATTTGGACACATTTAATATTAATGAACTTTGAATAAACAAGTGAACAGCTGCTCAGCTCCATGTCTGAGTGCAGCATCAAACTGGAGTTTTCTAACAAAATATTGGGACCTAAAGGGAAAAAAATACATAAATAACTAATAAGTAAAGTAATGGCAAGAATCCACTAACAAACTGAACATTCAGAAAGCAAATGGGATGGTAGCAGAGCATTTAAAAGCAACACGCAGCGTCACAGGGGAGCAGCAGTCTGGAAGTAAACAAGCGCTGTGAGCTTGGAGAAGATGCTGTTATTGTGATCTGCAGTAAGACTTTACAGGACTGAAACATCTACGACGTCCACAGAGGCAGAACTTTAAAATAATTTGAGAGATTGTTTCCCTGGCGAGGATCACTGCTGCTGCCAAGACAGACTGGGCTGATGCTAGCTTTATGCCACGAGGGATAACTGAACTCTAGTGTTCATGTGTGCAGGACGAGTCCAGTGTCTACTGGCTGAAAATCTATTTGTGTCTGATGATGTTTGTCTAGTGGAGGCCTGAGGAACGCTGATGATTAAAAGTGTTGATCTTTGTTTGTTAATTGCATTTGAAGTACATTACTTTTGGCCCCAAACATGAAATAATGATGAAACTAAGAATAATAGTTAGTTGTATAGGCTTTATGATACAGCTTGTTAAGGGCTTAAATGGTTGTTTTAAAAGGACTGCATGAGTCAAAATGACTTTAAATAAATATGATTATAAAATACTTCATGTTCAATAAAGTTATGACAAAGGTGAACATTAGCTTTATTTACATTTAATGTTTTTTTTCTATTCAAAGGTTTTTCACCTAATGACTGATGGAACTTTCAAACTAAACTGCTGAACCTGCCAAAATAAAAGCAAAAGCTGTTGAGTATCAGTGAGCTGCTCAGTATCAGTGCTGTAAGTGTTGACAGATCAGAACTCTTCTTGAGTTGTTCTGGGTTTTGTTCTCACCTGCAGGACACGTGTGGGTCCATCTGGCAGCACCTGGACCGACAGAACCCCAGAACCAGGTCTCATCTTCTGGTTAATGAACTGCTGCTCAGGACCAGGCTCCATCAGTCCAGAGTCTGGTCCCAACACCACCTCTGCTCCATCGTACAGGCCTGCCACCTCGCCCTTCACCTGATGGGTACCAGTCACACATTAGATGATTAAACTAGAGCTGCAACGATTCATCAATCAGTCAATCAACAGAAATCAATGTGATTATCTATTAATTAGTCATTTTTCAAGCAATAACACCAAACATTTGATGGTTGCAGGTTCTTAAAATTAAGAATTTGCTGATTATTTGCTTATAGTGGAGAGAAATCCACATCAAAGACACATCAGCTTGGAATGACTCACCTGTACGACCAGCCGGGGAAGACCGCAGGTCAGCATGCCTGAGCTGAAGTACCACGTCTGGGTGGTGCTGCGGCGTGAGTCCGGCCTCCTCAACATTAACGGCTCAAAACTGGGAGAGATGGAGAGTTAGAGAGTCACCAGTTACATCCAGTCCAGACAGATCTCCTTCCAGTTCATGGTCCAGTGTTGTGTTGAGCACTAACCTGTTGTCACTAACGGCTGCCAGCCCAGCGATGTCCAGCACCAGAGAGGAGTCCAGTGGACGAGGCTGGGCCGGCTTGCTCTGAGGAGGAGAAGAGCCTTCGTGACACAGCATGCCGGTCCCCGTCATCCTCCACAGCTGGGAGCGTTTCCCCGGCTCCTGTTAAACCGTCAGAGTACCTGCGTCACTGTACAGCTCACTGCAACTACTGAATACTTCTCATCATCATTTTCACCTCCAGATATTGTTTTTCAATAATTCATAAATGTCTAATTAGACAATAGTCTGATCCAGAAAATGATGAGAAACTGCCAAACAGTTCAAAATGAAGCACAAACACCTGCACACATGAGAACCAGACAGTTTGGATTTTTGCTCGACTGAAACAGCGACTCAGTTATCAAAATGATTAATTCTGACAACCAACAGTTAAATGATCAGTTCAGTACAACGATCCCTCCTAAAACTTTATTCAAACACTCTGTGTTTTCAACTAAACCAGTACCTTCTTTTTCAGAATGACCCTTTGAGTCTTGGTGTCCACGTCCAGAACCAGTTCAGCACAGCTCACCAGATGCTTCTTCCCAACAGACCTCTTCTCAGCGTTCCTGCAGGAACAAAACCATGCTGCTCACCTTCATGACATCAGAACACTTACTGGTATAAAGTGATGTGAGATGGGGGGGTCACGTGATGCATCCGCCAATTATTTCCTATTTCTGACCGATTGAACCACAGTTACATAAGTGACTGTTCTTGTGAAACATGTCTGGAGGTAAAGGAAACTAATTCACAAGAAACTCTGAGAACACGCTCCAAAGCAGAAACGTCGCACACGACCTGCTCTGAGGTCAGCAGGGAAGATGGCGACAGCGCGGCTGCACAACCTAAACCTGAGCAGAGACTGACGTCACCTCGATCACCTCTGTTACCTCACATAAAATAAATCTTTCCTTCCTCCTCTACGCATTAAGTGCCAGTCTGATGGGGTAATGCAAATTCATTTCCAGATTCTGGACATGTATCTGCTTGTAATTAGCAGGATATCTGAAGTAAAAATTTAGAAGGACGCTGGTGTTTCCTTCCCTCCAGGGAACTGCATCTCCCTGCATCACACTACAAACTTGTTGAGAAGCTCCTTTCAATTACTGGAAAGTGCATCTTGCACAATTGGATCAGAGACTTCCTGCCATGTGTTTTCCTCTGGTGCAGAGATATTTAACACCTTCTCACATCAAAGATTACAAGCTGTCTTAAAGGAAGAGATCAGCTGTTTCTGAAGGTTTAGTCACCTTTCCTTGATTCTTTACCTGCAGACCTGAAAACACCCCCTCTCCTCTCATAACCTCAACTGTGGGACACATAACGTGATACAGCCTCTGATGACTGGTTACCATAATGGTTATTAACTAACATACTCAGGTTTAATTCTGCGACTCTTTTTTTAAAATGATGATTGAACCTTGTTCAGTCACGTCTGTGTTTTTGTTGGATATGTTGTGTATCTGTCTGGTCTGGAGGGTTATTGTTACTGTTCCTTGTTTAAACTCAATAAAACATATTTGAAATAAATGACATGAGATGATTATTAGTCATGTGACTGGTCCGTACTGTGAGAAGGTGTGTGTGGCTGCGATGTAGATGAAGTTCTCGTAGTAGAGCTTGTTGTATTCTCTGAAGAAGTTCATGTCAGCGGTGACCTCGGAGGATCCTGCTCCCTTCACGGTCAGTGTGAGGTAGGGGGGCAGTGTGGGCTCATCACAGGCGTAGTCCAGTACTGAGCCAGCCTTCACCTCAGTGTGCAGCCGGATGTCAGCCACCCCGTGCTGCCAGAACTGGATCGGCACCTGAAGACATTCAAACAACGGACTCTGTTATATTTATTTGATTTTGTCTGAAAGACTGACAACAGATTTATTCTTGAGGTTAATATACGTTTGCCTGATTAAGGTCTCGGTCAGTCCAATCAGCGGTTGGTCATGTGACTGAAGCTTACCTCAGAGATGTTGTCGATGCGGAACGGTGGAGGCAGCTGGTCAGTGTCAGTGAAGGAGATCTGATAGGTAGCTCCCTTCAGGGTGATCTCTGTCCGCAGGAAGAAACAGTTCCCCAGAGTGTCCCTGTTCAAACCAAGATCCACTTAAAACCTTTAAACACTCAGGACCAGTTTAACCATGCAGACACGTTCATGATCCACATGGACCAGTTTAACCGTGCAGACACGTTCATGATCCACATGGACCAGTTTAACCGTGTAGACACGTTCATGATCCACATGGACCAGTTTAACCGTGCAGACACGTTCATGATCCACATGGACCAGTTTAACCGTGCAGACACATTCATGATCCACATGGACCAGTTTAACCATGCAGACACGTCTATGATCCACATGGACCAGTTTAACCGTGCAGACACGTCTATGATCCACATGGACCAGTTTAACCGTGTAGACACGTTCATGATCCACATGGACCAGTTTAACCGTGCAGACACGTTCATGATCCACATGGACCAGTTTAACCGTGCAGACACATTCATGATCCACATGGACCAGTTTAACCATGCAGACACGTCTATGATCCACATGGACCAGTTTAACCGTGCAGACACGTCTATGATCCACATGGACCAGTTTAACCAGGCAGACACGTCTATGATCCACATGGACCAGTTTAACCATGCAGACACGTTCATGATCCACATGGACCAGTTTAACCATGCAGACACGTCTATGATCCACATGGACCAGTTTAACCAGGCAGACACGTTCATGATCCACATGGACCAGTTTAACCATGCAGACACGTTCATGATCCACATGGACCAGTTTAACCATGCAGACACGTTCATGATCCACATGGACCAGTTTAACCGTGCAGACACGTTCATGATCCACATGGACCAGTTTAACCGTGCAGACACGTTCATGATCCACATGGACCAGTTTAACCATGCAGACACTTTCATGATCCACATGGACCAGTTTAACTGTGCAGACACGTTCATGATCCACATGGACCAGTTTAACCGTGCAGACACTTTCATGATCCACATGGACCAGTTTAACCGTGCAGACACGTTCATGATCCACATGGACCAGTTGGGCAGTTCCAGGAAAGGACAGACACACTAATGAACTTGTCTCTATATATACAATAAACAAAAGTTAGGAATAAGAGGATAAATATATGAAGATGAGATCATAGATTATATGTTTTCCTGTGTAAAGAAAAGCAAACAGACTTAAAAAGGTGCCACTGAATGAGAGATGAATGTTTGTCAGTGTTGGAGAGTGTATGATGTATACGTAGCTCACCTCATGTTGACGTGGAAGGACTTGGGTTTGTTGACCTCGAAGCCTCCAGACCAGGTGCAGTTGGGAGTGTCCATGAGGCGAACACACAGCAGCTGGTCGTAGTCGTTTCGGGGCCAGTGGAAGACGACGCTGGAGCCTGGCAGGGTGGAGATGTAACCCTCTGGATTGGCCGTACCCTGGGACAAATGTATCAACTCATGTAGGTGAAACTGGAGGGAGGAAACTACAGATAGACACTCTGACTTGTGTCACTTCCCATAATGCACTGGGGGATGTAAACAGGAAGTATAACATTATGGATTCAGCGAGTTAGCTTTGAGCTACGACTTGAGAGCAGTTTTTTTTAGCCGACATTTGTTTACATTTTGCCAAAATGGCATCATTAAAGTTCAGTTCCTGTATGCAATGTACAGACAACCATCATCACTGTGATGGTTTTTATATGATTTATAAGCAAATCAATGGATGTTTAATCACAGTGTGTCAGAGATGATGTCTTCAGGAAATGTAAGTCACACTGAACCTAAAGTTACGTTGCATCAAATCTGCATCCAGGTGTGTGAGTTCCAGTCCTGTTATTGCTGCCTCATGTGTTTTGGGGGCATTTTCCCTTCATTAGACAGCTCACAGTAGAGATATGTTATCTGCCTCTTAAACACTAGGCTACCAGTTCATTTCTCACCTTTCCTCTTGCAAACTCTCTCTGAGCGAAGGCCAGTTTGTGTGTAGAGCGATTGTCCAGCAGGTAGCGGGGGGCAAAGGTCACAATGTGAGTGTCTCTGTAGCGTCCTTTTCCTTTCCGCACACTAATGCCTGGTCGGGTCAGACAGAGACAAATTAATGCATGACAAAGAGTTTTATTGATAATGTGATTAGGGATGCATGATATTATCAGCACGTCATCGGTATCGGCCGATAAAAGCTCTAACATGAAATATCGGCATCGGCCATTTCTGCCGATATGTTGCCATCTCCTCCACCGCCTGACTGTGCTTCCCTCCATGGACTGTTTCACCCTCCGGTTGGATCCACATGCAGAACCGGGGATAACGTTAGCTGGGAGGCTAGCAGAGGCTAGCTGGCTGTGCTTCCCTCCGGTCATACTGCAGCTGACGCTCCGCTAGTCTCTCCGCTAACGTTAGGTTCGGCTCTCCATGTGGATCCAACCAGAGCACCGAGCCCCAGTTTGTTATTCAGGTTAAAGCGGGAAGAAGCAGCGGGTCTGACGGGCAGCTGAGTGAAGTGCAGCCTGTGGAGGAAACACCGGGACCGTCAGGGTGAAACAGTCTGTGGAGGAGCTGCTATGTTCAGCTGCACGGATAGGAAACACCTCGGCTGACAGGATGTACCACTCAGTTTGGAAAAAAAATGTTTTTGGTTTATACCGGCAGTTGTCAACCAGCGTATCAGGTGCATTACCGCCACCTTCTGCTCCAGAGTTTGGACCAGAGATTAAATCCTACACATTAATCCTGTCTTTCTAATAAACTCAACGAAAACTCTACTGCTGCTCCAACTTGGCAGGTTGATTTAAGTTTCAAGTCTTCCTAAATTCTTCCTTCATATATTGTCTTTCTTCATCATACTTAGTACAATCTATGCTTGCATGTGTAATAGTCTCCTCAGCCATCTGGAAAAAAATATGTGCATATATCGGCAATCAGCCACAGTGAGTTGGAAATATCGGCATATCAGATTTCGGCAAAAAAATCCAATATCGTGCATCCCTAAATGTGATCTTTAGTGTCAGAAAAAGCCTGGTGAGGAAGTGCTGCTTCATGTCAGAAGATCATCTATGTGCCAGTAACTGTCCATATAACAAGGACTATAGATTCAGTGCAAAACATGATTTTAATAATGATAATAAAGAAGCTGCAGAGATGCAGCAGACCTTTCACTCAAACCATACGGAGAAGGGAGAATATTATGAGAGAAGTACTTTCCAGTCCTGATCAAAGGCAGAGGATGAAAAACAGGGACACCTCAGATCATACAGTATGAGAGTTAGGAAATGCAACTCATCTGGCCTGGTTGCATCAACATTTTCAAATCCATAACTTTTAATCATCTAAGGAGATCATGAACACACTCTAATAGACTGATCACAATTCAGATCATTTCATTTTTGTCTTATGTGCCCTTACAAAATCAGTAAGGGCACATAAGACAATATATATATATGTATATATACACATATATACATATATATGTATATGTACACACACACACACACACACACACACACACACATACATACATATATAAATATATGTATATATGGCCTTTGTGTGTTTCCAGTTCTTTGTTCCTCCAGAGTGAAATCTGATAAATTGCCTCAAGTGATGTTACTTAAGACTTAAGACTACTAGTTAGAAAATGACGAGAAGAATCTGGGACGTGGACCTCTGCAGCCCGCTCCTCATCTCTGCTGGAGGCTGAACTGAACCGCTAAACAGTCAGTGATCGAGTTGCATTGTGGGTAATGTAGGACCCAGGTTTGAACAAGACGAATGTGTGGAATAAAAGTTGATATCTCTGGTTCTGCTGTATCGATTTTGATCCTTTTTTTAAACTGTCCATTGTGAGTCTGACAGTGTTGTTGGACTGTTAAATCAGTAAAGTTGTCTTTTAAATCTCAAACATAGTTTGTGCTAAAAATCCCCCAAGACGGTCTCATAATGTCTCTCTTATTATCTCTAGTGTATTTCTACTGTAGAGTATTTCAGGCTCTACACTAAACACCAGTTCAATAAATGAACTCTAACACTACTAGTTAGTGTTATCCTTTTGTACTGATTGTGATACAACAACTTGCCTATGTTGTAGATGAGGCCGGGCCTGTTCCCGTGCTGGATAACCTTCACTGCCCTGACGCCACTCCCTCCATCCAGGGAGAAGCCCTGGCACCAGCCTGGAACTCCATCTGGGTGGATCCCTTTCCCAATCCGCATAGTGCACCTAGGATCAAGATAGACGGGGAGCAATGGATGTAAGGATGGACGAATAAGAACATCAGGAGGATGCTTGTTAGTTAGTAAACCCACATAACATCAAGAATCCAGTTGGGCAAATTAACTTTGTGTGTCCTCATTGGGGGGTTTGGCAGAGTTACTGTCTGTTTGGTGGAAGATATTATGTTCAGTCCAGATGATGGCATTAAGGACTACAAAGTGGTCTGATCTGACACACTTACATAGCAGGCTGCTCCTTGTCAGTGTAGCAGAACAGTAACGGACTGAGGCTTCTGGCTAACTCGTGCTCCTCAAACTGTCCCGCTGCATCAGCTTTGCCGTTGTCCTGACGGAAGATTAACGGCAGACCTGATGGAGGAAAATGTCTTTAGGGAATGACAACAGAGAAGCTTGTTCTTGAAGCTTTGACTGGGATGTTTTTGTTTTCTCATAAAATCTGTAGTTTTTAATGACAAAGACAACATTACCAGTCTTGTTGATGAGCCAGTAGGGGGCAGAAATCAGGATCTTTAGTGCCCCCTGTGCCCGCAGGATGATGCGGATGGTGAGGCAAAGCAGGCGCTTGTTGGTGTCATACAGCCTCATGCGGACCACGTAGTTCTGGGTTCCAGGAGGAATCAGCAGCTCTTTGCACACAGCAAAGTTCTCTAGCAGGACTCCTGAAGGACACACATCATGAACACCAGGAGTAAGAACAAGGAAAATGTTTAGGAAAGAAATAGCAGCCGACTGGCAGGTCCTGACCTAGCTCCATGTTCTGTGAGGTGTCGGCACCATGGAGCACAGCCTCTTTCCCCGGCTTCAGTGAGCCTTTGATGGATGTTCCCTTGATGTAGTAGTTGAGGTCACAGGGCAGCAGGTTGGCCAGCACCATGGTGGGCAGCAGGTAGATGGTGTGGCCCGGCTGTCGATAGATCTGCTTTGCGCTGCCAGAAACCCTCTTGGCAGGCTGCTGGTCTGGGTAGTTCTCCTTTCTGATGACCACACAAAACCTGAGGAGATGCAGAGAAATGAGGAGAGTGGCAACAAAACACAAGAACAAAGAACAAAATGTGTGATTGACTGAATCTACCTGAAGTTACGCTTGAGGCTGTCGTCAAAGTCTGCTGACTGACACTCCCTCTTACTGCTGCTGATCTCTCCAGGCCGCTCCACGCTGGTCCAGTGGATGGGAACCTTACAGAAGAACAAGCCCAGGCCTTTGGGCCGAGCCTGCAGGCGCCAGGACGTCAGGTGGAGGGGGACCGCCAAGGCCTGGCCCGGCAGGATGGGAGGCAACACCACTGGTTCTGTCAACACAGGGACACAGTTGGCTTCATTACAGTTAAAGATCACATAAAATTACATAAAATAACAGACGAAATACAATTTAAGAAATGAAAAAACATATAATCTAAGATAATAAAATAAAAAAAGAAAATGACAAGAACTGAAATGAAAAAACACAAGAAAAGAAAAAGTTAGACACATCAAAATACAATAAAATATAAGAAATTAAAATAAATCAAATAAAAATATGATACAATGAAAGAAGAACATTTTTTAAAAAGCAGTCCATTGGACAATCTTTGTTGCACAGGTTTATATGATTATATATTTATTATATTGGAGCAGAGTCTTACTGTCGGGAGCAGACGGGCTGTCCAGTCGGACCTCCATAGGAACATCCAGCCGGTTCTTCACAATGAGGGCAGAGCGGACAGTGATGACCTTCCTGGCGCTGCCCTCCATGGTGATGGAGAAAACCACTCTGACTGGCGGCAGGGCCGAGAACTGAGGGCCAGAAAGGATCCACAAGCAAAACAACAGGTCACAATCAGGTTTAACATTCATACTGAGCCTTTTGTGTCCTTTCAACTGTTGGACTGCTATGAAACGCACACAGCATTCAACCAGGCCTTTATCTGAAACAGGCTTATATTACAGACAGGCCTTTATCTGAAACAGGCTTATATTACAGACAGGCCTTTATCTGAAACAGGCTTATATTACAGACAGGCCTTTATCTGAAACAGGCTTATATTACAGACAGGCCTTTATCTGGAAAGCTAACAGAGTCTAGCTTGAGATTATATGGGAGTAATTAAAATCTAATGTAAACTAAATCAATAGTTTTAGCTTTGGGAAGGTTTGTGATCCTGATGATTGTGAGTTCATTGTATCCTCATGGTACTGATGAGATATGACATTATTTTTTCTTATCACTAGGGATGCAAGATATAGGATTTTTTGACGATATCCAATATGTCGATATTTCTAACTCACTGTGGCCGATTGCCGATGCCGATATATGCACATATTTTTTTCCAGATGGCTGAGGAGACTATTATGTACAGACAATCTATGAAGGAAGATGCACAGATGTGTTATATTGTTCTTCTACGCTTTTAATTTGAAACGTACTAGAAATGTTGAGTTTCATTGACTCGACTTCTTAACGCTCTAAAAAGGTGTACAGTAGAAGTGACTGGAAGAGCTCATTGACATAAAACAGTATTAGTGTTAAACAGAGAAAGTGAGAGCAGCAGAGTGGTGAGTCTGACATGATGGAAGCTGTGAAATGTTCTCGTACAGATCATTACGTCCTTTATTTGCTCGTTGGCCACCTTCTAAAATCTGACTTTTACTTGGAAATTGACACGATACGCACATAGTGTTACACTCTTTAATCAAGAACAACACAGTAGATATTTCATTTTTAATCCAACATGTTGTTTTCAGGTGTATGATGAGCTTTACAGCTGCTAGTGTGACTACAGACTCAGTCAGAGCTGCAACGATTAGTCAATTAGTTGCAAACTATTTTTATGATCAATTAATCATTTTAGGTCATTTTTTAAGACAAAATGTCCAAATTCTCTGATTCCAGCTTCTCAAATGTGAATGTTTTCTGGTTCTTTAGTCCTTTATGAAAACTAACTAACAAGACATTTGAAGTTATTTTTTTAACCATTTTCTGACTTTTTATGGACCAAACCGATCTGTTTAGAAAATAATCAACAGATGAATTAATGATGAAGTGGATAGTAAATGATTACTCCATCATTAGAAACAGGACATACAGACTTACATAGACATGTGGGTGGATGATGTTGGTCCTGCTGATCGGACTGCCAACCTGTGATGCAGTGAAGGAAAAAAAGAAATATTTTAAGTGCTAGAAACTGGAACATTATCAACATGAACTGTGTTTGTTTGTTTTGTGCTTACAGTGTTGGAGGAGTTGTTTCTGTCTGGAGCCGCATAACGGAAGAAAATCCCCACTTTGTCCACAGACACTGGCTTCACTTGCTCCCATCCACACACTCTAACAAGCAGCTGGTGCAGCTTCAGCTCATGAGTGTGTCTGCAGAGGAGGCAGGAAGGTTTCAGTGATACATAATCACAATCATTTACACTGGACTGAAATTTACACTGAATAAAATCCACAGATGCTATAGATGAGAATCAGAAGTGTACCGGTGGCGAAGCTTCTCTCGGGCTTCAAACTCAAAGGGAATCTCCTCCCCAGGCAGCACCTCTCTCCACTGGCTCACGTTGTGGGTGTCATCAGTTCCTGGACCGTGGACATCGGATATGGAATCTGCACTGCTGCTGTGGGACAGCGCCACCCTGTGGGACACATGTGAAAAGCTTTATCTGGAGACATTTACTGTATCTGAGATCAGTTTCTACACTGATGTTGAACGCTAAACAGTAAACAGACTGCCTTCATATAACACCTTCTAGTCTTCAGACCACTCATTCACACACACACTCATACACTGACGGCACAGCCTTCAGGAACTATTTGGGGTTCAGCATCTCAGCTCAACACACTTCACCATGCAGACTGGAGGAGCCAGGGATTGAACCATCGCTCTACTTCCTGTCTGCAGGGGAGAAACTAACTAACTCATCTACAATTAAACATTCATTTAATTTTCTCTAAACGTCTTCATACCAGCAGCAGTATTACTGGTACTGACAACTCTCAGTAAGAGAGGAACTCCACGTGATTATTACCATCAAAAAGGTTGATTCTCTTGAAGGTTAAAAACGCTCAGTGAATTTCATGGTAACATGCTTATTATTGTACATTAAGAGATACCGTATTTTCTCTAATAGTGGCCGGTATTCAATTATAAGCCAATAATGGCCGGGGGTGTGGTCGATACAAACAAATACAGGCCGGCCCCAAATACAGGCTGGGGAGGGAAAAAACAAGGATGGATTGAGGCCGTATTCAGACCAAATCAGGTGTTGCTGCGCATCGCTGCAGGGTTGTACGGAGGTGTGCGGGGGGGTGCGGGTGTGTTTATTTGTGCTCTAGAAAGTAACCGCTGTGAAACAATTAGATATTTTTTTTATTGATCTGATTCACTGCTTTCTTACCAGCTTCATCTCTTCATTCATTCTCTAGCCCCCTCTCTCTCTTTTTCTCTCGTCTTTTTTGAAAATAAGTTGGGAAGCCAACAGCAAAGTCTAACTTTACTTTTAACGTTATCAAATGAAAAGAAATGTCCGCTCCCCTCCTCTTGGTGCCTGTTATAATGTGACTGTGGTTTGTAGTAATGTACAAGTGCCACAAGATGGCGGTAGCTATAATTGAAGTACCATATAGAACCTGTGCAAGTGTCAGTGACTAGATTTTCCATAACACCGATGCTACAACACTGTAGAGAGTGAACATGGCGCCCACCAGACGGAAGTTTGACGTCAAATTCAAAGAGAGAGTTTTGCAATATGTGGACCCGATAAGAATAAGATACTGGAAAAAACAGAAGCGTGAGCTGCTGTTAGCTGACAAGAGGAGAGCACGGCTAGCTGGAGGTGGGAGGAAGAAAGGTAGCTTGGAGCTTGAGAGACAGCTGATTGATATTTGATATTTGACTGTGCTGTTAACTGGCTATTAATGTTTATATCCAGCGTAACATTACCTCAGATTTATTTAGTTTTTAACTGACAATGGCCATATTTGCCCTCCTATACTTGACCGGTCATACTTCACACAAGTTATATTGAAATGTTTGTGTAATGTTTCACAATAAAAGTCGGGAAATGAAGGCTTTTAATTTCAGTAATAGCATAATGCAGTAACAAAAATTGAACAGAGCAAACAGAAGCAGATCAGAAAACAGGGAGGCTTCGTACTAAAATATGAGCAAATATACTTATCAAACAGAGAGAGTTAGGAATAAAGGCCTCTCTCTAATATAAGCCTGCTTCCAATAAAGGCCTGGTACCCTCTGCAGTTGAGGTAAATAAAGGCCCCGGCCACTGTTAGAGAAAATACGGTATCTGGTTTATGTCAATATGGACAGTATTTGTTGAGATCTTGGCTGAAGTGTTGGACAGACAAACCGACTAATGCTTCCATCCTGAGGACTCATCAGTGCATGAACTTTATACTAACATATTAACAAGCAGCACTGATCCACAGATCTATCACTGACATATTACCAGCTGCACCAACTAATGACACATGCACATTTTGCACACAAATCCAACAGTGGGGGCCATGTGACACTTTTTTTGCCTGTAATATCAGGACAATATCCAACAATAAGTGCTGTTGTCACATGTACTGTCAGTATTTTAGCTCCAGGATACAAATATATACTGTATATATACAGTGTATATACTTCTCCAAATGAAGAGTTCATGTACATCATGAATGTACTTCATACTTCTAATACCAAAGTTGGTGAAAATTAAGCATTATGACAGAGTTTTGCTCTAAGCTCAAAGCTAAGACACATGTATATTTACTATGTCAGTCAGTACTGTCATACTAAATTAATACCCTGATTGGTCCATGTCAGAGCTTCAGAGTTGCATCAGGTTCTGGATCCTGGTTTAGATTGTTCCACCTACCTTGTGGGGGTCGTAGTCAGAGTGGCGAACCACATGGTACATCCTGTATGGTTGCGCAAAGCGTACGGCACAAATGGCTGCCTCCTCTTGGACAGCTTGACATCTGCTGGAAACAGAAACGGTTACAATAAAAAAGATCAAGTCAGAAACAAGGAGTGTTTATACTAACAGTGCTGCATGTTCAGCTTCAACAGTCATGCACTTGCTTTCTTCTTGGGCTGTGAGACCTACAAAGCAGCTAAAGAACAGGTGGCCTGAATACTTTAAAGGGGAACTCCACCGTTTTTACACATACAGATCAATCTAGCAGTCATAAGAACGACTACTCTGAACAGAAAGCCAACATCACAAACTGGAGGTGTAGAGTTTATAGACATGGACGTTTACTGTCCCAGGCAGGGACAACATTTCTGGAGCCTGACCCACAGTAGGGACTATAAACTGGAATATCTCGGCCCAGTCTTGCTTTCATTTGGACCATTCCTTTTATGAGTCTCTTGTAAGTAAGATATAGATGTTCAAACTATACTGCTGGAGTACCCCTTTAAAAGACATTCCCATGCTTGTGCATTTATATCAATTTGCTAACAGTTATAAGTGGCTCGGTCCATTGTTCATGTACTTCACATGAACATATAGTACACACATCGATACATGGAGTCAACTATAAAGCAAAAGCACAGAAATATGAATGAGAACGACAAGGATTGTCCAGGAAGTCACTGACAGTAAACTGAACACAGTCTTATACAGTGTTTGGCTCTATGTTTGCCATCACGCTGTATAATTACTGTTTGTAAGATTTTTAAAAATTTTACAAAATGTCCTATTTATATACCACAGGGAATGAGAAGATCAATAAAAATATATACACAATGTAAACAGACTGCTGTTATTAAACAGATGCACTCTATGGCCAAGAAAGACCAGTTTGACCTTTGACCTCCGTGTCCAGTAGTTATTTATTTTCCATTGTACAGTCAAACCCTTTAATTTATATTCAACAGATGGAAAACCTTCCTGAAATTCTTTTGAGATGAATTTTACACGAAAAGTTCTTCAGAAACTATTGGACACAAAGTGATAAACTGTCAATCAGACGATAATCAAACACACACTATAGAACCAATCACAATGTCTGTTTACAATAACTTCCAGGTAGAAAACCCTGCGTCATGTACAGACAATTGAATGGTGCTGGGCAAACGGGGACGAGAAACATCTGAGATCTAATCTCAACTGAAGAGAAAATGGTTTAGTCTTGTGTTGTGGAAGGGGTTTGAGCTTTTCAGATCTGTGAAGAGCAAACATGCTCAGAGACAGCTGTGGATTCAGCGTCTGAAGGGAGGAGATCCAGGACAGACCGACCGCTTGTGTCAGTTGAGAAGAAGGAGGCCAAACAGTGTCAGCTGTTGGGAAGACCTGGCAGTCTGACTGTAAGTAAGCTTTATGTCTCATTTCATTCTCAGTATCAAAGAAACAACTTATTTGAGGTGGTTGGCGTTGCGTTAGCTAGGCTAACGTTAGCTAAGCTAACGTTATGTCAGATCGGTCGGATCAGCATGTTTAACTACATATCTTCAAATGTTACGGCTGAAGATGACAATAGAAATCAACAAGTTTACTGACTTCACGTATCTCCAGTTGTCTACCCAGAAGTGACTGTTGTTGTTGACGTGACATCACGTTGATTCAGTCTATATGACTAAACTACATCCTACACAATATGCAGCAGTCTTCACCACTGTGTCATAACGTCACAACCACGTCAACCACTGGCCATGCAGTGTGAAAATATGACGGACAAATCATGCTGTTCATGCAAAATACAAAGCAAAAGGAAACTTGGAGGACGAGGAAGGACGGGACAGTAACTATAGCGACCAGTCATCACTGCTCCGACCTGCAACACTACTGAACATACAGTCATTCAGTTGTGTAGCAGATTTCTAAACTGCAGCCAAAAGCACCAGACAGGATTTCTGCTGTAACACGTCCAGTCTCTTCTGTTCCAGCAGCGACTCTTCAACATTAAAATTGATGTGCAACAACTTCAATAAAACTTCTGAGTGAAATGTGCAGATTTATGCCTTAATTACTTAACTATGATCAATAAAAACCACCACTGAGTCCCAAATGTAAGAGAATACATGAACACACAAGTGAGGAAAACAGTTCACATCCTTTTTAGTTTTTCTTGATCTGTTGATTTAAATCAATATTAAAACTTTCAGCTCTCTTCAGGAGTTTAATCAACTACTCTTCCATCCACAGATTACACATCAACAGTAGAACAAGTTATTATATTCTTTTTAGAAATGTTGAATTTCAACACATGGACAGAAGTTTTAATATTATGTGATCATGTATGTATATAAATATTGTTGGTTTGGCATTTTCTTGGGATAAATGGGAGGGAACTTTGATTGACAGGTGATCAGGTGATCAGTATCTGCACAGAACACAGAAATCATTTAGCAGACATTAAGACTGATATGATCAGCTGGAGATACAAAAAATCAGTTTAGATTGTTTTCTAATTTTATCTGTTTTATCTCCATTTATTGTGCAATACTTTATAAACATTGTTTAAATATGAGCACTATAAATATCATCACTGCTGGAGGATCATGTGTTTCTTTCTGTCTTTGTGCCGACAGAGTTTTATGAGTTTTATGCATCTGGCTTCTGGTTTTGGTCTTGATAAATTATCAAGAACCACAATCAAAAGCACAGCAGCAAATATGTCATGTAAGTTGAGTTATGAGAAGAAAAAGATGATATATGTTTGTTATCTGCACGCCAGATAAACTGCTGCCATGTGCTGGATGAATCCACAACAGCTGATGGTTAAAAGGAACATTTATAGACATCCTTTGAAATTTGATTTATTCTACAGTATAAAGTTATGACTTGAGTAAATTAGTTTTCTTGTATTTTTGCTTGTTTTTTTAGATTTTTCTCTTTTTTGATTCTGATTTATATGTTTGACATAAAGTCAAAGACAATAAACAGACCTGCAGGTTCTATTTTCCACTTGGTAAAGCTCAACCTGCCAAGGTCATATTATTAAATGACTTCTGGAGCATTATAGACTTTGGGAAACGAGAGATAAAGATCTACATGCCAGACCTGATCCAGGTGTGCTGTGGTCCAGTACAGCAGTACTAATACTGACATTTATTATATCATCAGCTGTTTAAACTGTGGTTGCTGTGCAGGATACATTTGACTCTTGTATATGTTTGGGGAACAGCTGATGACTGCGTGAGAGCTGTGACACCGAGCCGAGCGTGCTGCTGGAGGAGACCGTCTGAACTCTGGACTGTACCTCTGGAGTGAATCTGCTGCTCGAGGCAGGTCAAGCTGGCTGTGCTCCTAGTTCTAAGGTGAGCAAGAGGAGCACCTGACAGCAGAGAGAGACAGTTACTACACAACACAGACACATGCAGAGGGAACACACAGAAGGGTTAGAGCTTCATCATCCTCATCCTCTACTCTGTGTCGCAATCAGCGCCGTCATCGATAGTTCGGTTCATGCTTCGCTTCAAGTCGTCTCCTCGTCTGTTGACACATGTTTCAGCAAACCAGCAGATCACAAGTCCATTCACTCCAGACTGACGGACAGAACAACTTGGCTGATAAGTTTCAGGGTTTTTTGTTAATTTAATTGATTGATCATCACTTCTTAGCGAACATGAGTTAAATAAATAAACATAATAAAAAGCTGCAGTAGCTCCGGTTCTGCCTGCAACCCATCAACCAAGTCTCTCACAGGAAGAACACACACGAGCTCCACTAATCATCCAGACACTTTAAGGATGACTGGAGTTATAACTGGAGTTATACCACATGTTTTCCATGTTTATTCATGAGACAGCTGGTCACTGTTGTTTATAGTAAACATCACTCACACTGGAGGAGAAATGTCCCGTCACATGGCTGCTTTTAAATCAATTTAAATCTATATTTGCTGTACAATCTATTTGTGTGAAGAGGTTCTTCACTACCCAGTGATTTGTTTGTGATACTTTGTTTGTTTTAACTCACTCTGTCCGAAGACGGGTGGGTCGACTGAGGAGCCCACCCAGGGCAGGGGGGGTGAAGACTGGGAGGTCTGATCCTCCTCGTTACAGTAGTCGGCCATCCAGGAGCTCTTGGTGGTGTTGTACTGTTCTGTAACAGCCAGATAAAGACGTTCAGCTCTGTCCAGGAGGCTGTACGTGTTTGTTTACCTGCAGCCTTTACTCACCCAGCAGGACAGAAGTGATGTTGATGTCCAGTCTCTGCTTGGCTCTTACTCCCATCTTCAGACGTGGAGGGTGGAGACGGCCGGCCGCCTGCTGCTGCCAGGACAGGAAGCAGGGCCAGGGCTCGATGAAGGGCTCCCAGCCTGGAGAACACACACAAAGATGTGAGCTATAAAAGCCTTCAAGGATCTTAAACTAATCAGCCATCACTTGCCCCAATGATTACTACTCTGCTGCTTTAAACTGATGTCGAAACTCTATGATGGTGACACTCCAACTTCAACACACTCACTGTTCAACATCTTATTGTTGAGAAATGCTGTTTTAGGTTTTGATCTGTCTGAAACACAATAAATACACATCACTGCATGTTTTAATGCTACCAGTGACTCTTCTCACCTGACAGCTCTCTGTTGTAATAGTCTCCAGACAGAGTGAAGCTGGCGTTGCCTTCCTGGGTGGAACCGATGCGCTGCAGCACATACAGCCCTGCAGTGACACACACACACATCACTATCAGGCTGACAGACAGGGTCCTGGATATGTCATTTATTGCTAAGCTGTGATTCATAATGATACTGGTCTGTCTCTTCCACTGGCATACTTGGAGTGATTTTTCAGTTTTTATGATTATTTTTGGGTGTTTTTCTTTATATGATAGAATATAATGAATAAAGACACATGCTGTATGTTTGAAGTAAACAGAGGAACCGCTTAATCTTTCATAATTACAACCAGCTGTCAGTTAAAGTGAAACTACTTCCCGATATTCTTGAGGTGAGTCATGTTTACTTACTGGAGAAGGTGAGCTCAGCCAGCGGGATGTCACAGTCCAGACAGTCGTCTATGAAACAGATGCAGACGCTCTCTGCCTTCACCTCCACCCCAGACAGAGGAGCCGAGTGGCTGCTGGAGCCAGAGTCAGTTCTGGCTCTACGGTGGCCCGCGATGTTCTCAGCGTTCTCCAGCAGCCACGTAGCAGCCTGGTCCAGCTGGCCTGAGACACACACACACACACACACACACACACACACACTAGTCAGTCTTTATACAGGTTTTCATTAAATAATGGTGAAGACTTTGTCACCAGGTGTGGAGAACCGTGTTAAAGGTCTGACTCACCTTTACAGTGGATCAGAGCTCGTTTGCAGTCGTCTTTCTTGAAACCAAGTTCTTGTAAATGAGTCAGCTGACCCTCTGTGGAAACAAATCAAATCATCTGAGAACAGTAACCATCAACACAATAACAGTCATACAGTGGTTTGTAGCAGCAGCCCTGCAGGGGTCATCAAATATTAAACAAGAATAATAAATATAATATATAAACTTGGATTTATTTTTCAGCTATCCCTTGAAATGATAAATAAACAGTAAACTGTGAGTCTGAGGAAACTAGACAGGACGTCCTGGAGGGACGTAACAAACTACAGCAGCCACATCAGTCTGGAGCAGCTCGGAGGCCTCTGAACGCAGCGCAGCATATCTCTCATAGACTAGAACCATGTTCAACCTTCACAGTCTTATAAAACTACAGCTGTGGAGACACATGTTTCTGGACAGTTACTGAATAAAATGCTGAAGGAGAATTTAAAATATTTTAAACAGACACCGATGATGATGATGATGATGATGATGATGATGATGATAGTATCTGTCGCTGTGGAACAGCAGCATGTTGCTGAACAGAAAGTTTTTTCAAGTTCATGTTACTGACTCATTTTAAAATCTTTAAAATCCCAACCGGTGGTCCTGAGCGCCCCCTGCTGACATTAGACTGTGACACACATACGAAGAGCTGCTAGTGTGACTGTAACTGACCAACAGGACTACAAACAGACTCTTCAGAATGTGTCCAACTAAACCATTTTGACATTTTCTGGACACCGATAATATTTGTACCTTTGATTTGATTCTTTTTTTGGGAGGAAACATCTTTCCATACCTATGAGGGCCTGAGTCTTCTGTCTGAAGCTGTCTTTGGGTGGAGCAGCTGGTTCAGTACTGGTGATGTCAGAGTCAGAGGATGGTGGCGTGCTGGCGGTAGGGATGGACTTCGCTATGGCCAAGAAGAGCTGAATGTCGTTGTAGGACAGCCTGATGTCCAGAGCAGGAAACTGGATCTGAAACCAGTTTACATGACAAAGTCACTTCACTAGTAATGGGAGTACTGGTTATCCTGTGAAACGGTTGTATGTCAAGTCAGAGAAAAATACTGGAGTGACATCACCTGCTATGTCAGCCTGATTATATGAGAAAGCCTCTGTTACAAGGTGCAGGTGTGGAGTTTAAAAGATGCAAACATTTACCAGTCAGGGAGAATTTCATGAAACACACGACTGAGTTGTATGATGGGTTTCAGAGTTTGAGCCCCTTTCAGGCCTGGAACATGTAACATTTCTGTTAAACTGATGACTTTTTATCATCAGACAGAGACTTTTACACAAACACTCATGTAATAGAGCAGAATACAGTCAGTGTAGATTGATATGCTGTTCTATTGTTTGATCCCAGTTCTCCACAGTGACGGTCACATGCTGCACATCTGAACTCCTGACCTCCAGCAGTGGTGGGATGTCCTCCACATTGAAGGCGTCCAGTAGACCTGAGCTGCTTTGGTACGTGGGGCTGCCACACAGCTCCACCTGGACATTGACCGGGTCGATGATGGACAGCGCCGTCTCCTGCTCACTGCCCAGCCGACACGAGAACACCTGGAGGGGACGAGACACCTCTGAGTCAAAGCTAACAGTGTTGTGATCTGGACGTTTGGTGAGCTGTTAGTACAGTTGCAGGTTGTAATGATCACACATCACAGACTCAACCCACAAGTTGAGCTGTGGTTGTACCACATTTACTGCTGGTGGCAGTTTCATCAATAGCAATAGTGGTATTTGCAGAAGTAGCAATAATACAATTAGTCGTTTCAAGTTTAGCAATAATAGGATGTAAACGCAGTACAAGTACAACTAGTACTAGAGTAATGTCACTAGCAGCAGTGAGTTGTGTTCTGGTTCCCTCCAGCAGGAACCTGGCAGCTCAAACATGATGTTTTATAGAAACGCCTCTTTTTTTGTTTGTAAATAAACTCTGTCATGGTTCATTTTAATAGGCTACACTCATCACATAGAACATCATTAGATTGTCAGTGACTGATCTAACTTTTAATGAAGTGATTGATGGGATCTGATCTAAAGGTTTCTCTGACTTTCTGTACTTAGAAGGAGACTTTTCGACTTGACTGCAGCTATTTGTCACTTTCCTGCTGCAGCCGCCTGATCTTGTCCTTGTCCAGTTCATCTCAAACTAGCCTGCTGACTGCACCTGAGAGATGGTGTCCAAGATTACAAAAAGCCACTCGCTCTCTCTCTCGCTGGGCAGCCGCAACCTCTCGTCAAGGTCTCTTCAACAAAGCCCAGGTTTTGACTTTCATTCTTTACATCAACACTTTTACATAATTTGTCGCAAATCTATGGTAGATAACAAAATAAACACAAGGCTCATGTAAATCTAACACTGCCCCCTCATGAGGAGAAGCAGTAATATCATGGTTTTATATATATATATATATATATATATATGGTTCTTACATGACTTAAAAGAATTAAACAAAACATACAGCCTGCATTTCCATCGAGCTTTACAGCTCCCCCGATGAAAGATCCTGTAAAAACTGACCCATGGTTGAACATATTTGCTGACCCTCGACATAAATGATATCAGTACAGGAAGTAACAGTCATGTTGTATGCAGGTGAGTGATGTCACCTCTATTCCAGCGAGGCTGCCAGAGAAGGGTCTGTCCAGCAGTCGGGGTTTGTAGGTGAGGACAGTGGTGCCTTTTAGGATGATAGCGTTGGTATCCAGACAGGACGAGTCCTCCACAACCACAAATTCTGTACCTGAAGACCAAAAGACAATTTCAGGCTTTGCATTTAAGAGGTCATATAAAAAAACAACAATAACAAATAATTAGTCAACTCGTGAACCTGCGTCTCAATCAATTTCCTATTCTGAAAACGAAAAACACAATGGAAAAAAATGGATATCACAGCTTATCGCCTTATGATCATAGTTCATTTAATTTCAGACATATCTGCCAAAACAGAAATGTCCAACCATTAAAACTATCAATTCCTGACTGTAGAACAAGTATATCAGCTATAAAACCCAAGATACTGTCTGTATCTGTCCAGCAGGTGGCAGTGATGTAACATCACAACTCAGATAACATGACGTCCCCTTTCTATGTGCTGAACTGTACAGTCAACTAACTGTCTTTAAGAAGATGTTTGTTTACTTAACAATTCCTTGTTGTTAGATTATCAGTCTTTTACAATAGTCCTTTGTGCTTTTATCATGTTTCAACTTCAACAAACAGTATCTCATTTTCAACAGAAAAATACTTTCTTCAGATTTTTTCCCATTCAGATGAATAGTATTTTAACTCAACTTTATGTTAAACTCAACTTATCAAAGTCCTCCAGGTACCTCGGAGGGTGGCCGAGCACTTTACAGCCATGTTAACGATGCGGTAGCTAGTCTACAGACACTTCCAGAGTGTAAACTGAAACACACCAGAGCCGCTGAGCGCCATCAGTCACCTGCATTTCTATTGCGGTCTGTGGTCACCTTTAGCCATCTTGACAGTGGAAAATAAATGCTCATACATGGCAGTGAAGGCACCAAAGGACAGATTTTATTACGAGGATATTAGGCATGACCTTCAGGAATGATTTATTCTGGACAGGCTCCACAATATGGAAACAATCCAGGAAGATACTTGTTATTTAATGTTATTTAATCAAGCGGGTAGCTTGAAGCCAATGCAGAAGCGACTTAAACCTGCATTTTCTCTAATGGCCAGCAGAGGGCGACTCCACTGCCTCCAAAAAGAAGTCTGATTGTATTGAAGTCTATGAGAAAATGACCCTACTTCTCTCTTGATTTATTACCTCAGTAAACACTTTCCTAATGAGTTTATGGTCTCAATCACTAGTTTCAAGTCTTCTTCAACACATCATAATGTCCATTGTGTAAATTATGGTCCCATTTAGAGTAAAATAGACGTTAAAGCAGCGTATGCTTTAGAGCGTGGCTACGTTGTGATTGACAAGTTGCTACCACAGTGGTGCGCGGGGTGCTGTAGTTGGACCCTGGGGGGCCCCTCCCCAGCTCCACACTCTCGTCCAAATATGGTCACTTCAAAAAACCAAGATGGCGACGGTCAAAATGCCACACTTGAGGCTTCAAAACGGGAGTCCACAAACCAATGAGTGACATCAATGGGTGACGTATTTCACATTTAATAATACGTTTTTATATCAGCTGACAGAGAACAGCAACAGTCTGACACTTAAAGTCTCTGAAAATGTTCTCAGTCAGCTCCCGACTTTGAGTGATGGGGTCCTACATGGATCCATCATTTTCTGTTCTAGTTCTTTCACATAAGAGACTTCTGTATTTATTTATTTATTTCTCTCAGCTCTTCCCACTTGTTTGAAAAAGATGATGTCATGTACAGTACCAGTCAAAACTGGTTTTGTACGTCTGAACTTCTGACCTTTAGCTGCTTTATGCTTTATGATACCAACATTAAGCGCATCAGTTCCAATTAATCAAATTACATTAATTACTATTAAGTTTGAGTAGGACCACGAGTCTGGACTGTACACAGTATTTAATGTATTTGCACCACTTTCAATGACAATAAAAACAATGAAAACTATTTAGGAGTTGCTGTTTATGTTGCAGGAGCCTCTGTCTATGTAGAGGTCACTGAATATGGTGATAAATGAGAGATCAGCAGCATTTCCTCTCTATCACTCTCCGACGTGGGCTACACACTCTCTGAGGTGAGCTATTAATTTGCCGAGCCAGGTGACTACCCGCCTACCTCAGCAACCCACTGGATTGGTCACTTTCTAGACTAACTTCGTCTTCTCAGTGACCGATCATCCCTCTCTGACCTGTGACGTTGATCTTGACCTCCAGGCAGTGGTCCTGGGTCACCGGCACCGTGGACCTCTTGGTGACCACACCACTCTTGACTGTTTTTGGCATGACGGCCCCAGTAGCGGTGATGGTAGTGCCAGAGCCCGAGTCAGTGCTGGTGTTACTGGGCCAGCGCTGACGAGTCTCAGCACCACCTGATGCCTTCTCCGTCGGCAACCGCAGGAAGTCCCGCACCAGCTGGAGCCAGTCGAAGATGAGAAAGACCCTCAGGTTGTTGAGGACCATCGTGAAGCTGGAGGAGTCACGCGTGGATCTGCAGGAAGAGCGAACAAAACTTACATAACTAACGGTTTATTAACATGTCGTAACTATTTCTACCGATGTCTGACAATGTTCCATGTGTGAAAATTCTCCAGTGATACCTGTAATGCAGTTCCAGCTGCAGTGATGCCCGGTTAGTGCCGGTTTTGGAGGGCTGGAGGATGCAGTCAAAGACATTGTGCCTGGCCCCATCAGCTCCACTGGTGGTTTTGTTCGGCCCAGTGCAGCGAGTGTCATATGCCAGTAGTGAGTGAGACACCAGGTTGACAGACTTGGATCCGTTGGAGAAACTCTCAAAAAGCAACTTGGATTTCATGAAGTCAAACCTGAGCATGAGAACAAATACAAAACTAAAATCGGAACATTTTTGCGAACACTGACAATAAATGTTCATCAATTCCCTTTACTGGTGTGGCAATGTTCAATAAATAAGTTCAATAAACTGTAATTACATACAGTAACTGCAGAGGATTGCAGCAGGCCTTACTTGCTCTCATATTGTTAAACCTCAATTAAAAATCTAACTCAGACTGCTGAAACCTCATATAAGCTTCACATCACCTTTTAAATGACTGTGTGGACACACTGTGGATTTTGGCTCCATCGCCTCCATTAAAGCACATTTGAAGGATCTTTTAATATCCAGTATGAACAGGAGGAATGATTACAGCGAGGAAAAACCTCTTTCTCTGTTCATATGGACACCTGACTGCTGGTTTAAGATACACTTCCTTTAAAGATTAATGTATCAGCAGCTGAAAAGCTTGTTTCTGCTGACCACTAGCGGCTTTACTTTGACCTTGCTGCAGTGATGTAGATGTGTATTCCAGGGTCGGGTTCAGGTAGAGCAGAACTCACTTCTAACCAAACCCATCAGTGACGCTGGCTGCGGTCAGTGGTGAAACAGATCTGACACTTATAAGCAGAAAGGACAGTGAAACACTGCTTTTTAGCCTGATGTTAAGTTACTCTTTAAGAGTTCACCTGCCTTAAACATATAGTTTATAGCAGTGAGATTCCTTTTGTGGCTGCTTTCCAGAGTGCATCATATATAAATAATGCATATAAAATGTTTTTATAGGGCTCTAAGAAGACAGAGACGGCCAACCTTGCTAGTGAGTGTTTGTGTTCGCTGGCTTTGGGGCTGTCCAGGAGCTCCAGACTGACGTCCATCATGTCCACCAGGAATGTCAAGTTGGTGTAGACGTCCCCACTTAACACCGTCTGAAGAGAAACAACATCAGAACTAGGACATAAGGGGAACTATTTGAAAATGAGGAAAGAATTACAACTATCTCATAAAATAGACAAGAATCATTGATCAAGCGACAGAGAGGTATAAAATACCCCATAAATGTATTAATATATTGTGAACTAGAAGCTCTCTGTGGGCCACTTTCTGCAGCTTGTTTTTAACAAAACTTTAGAAACGGCTGATGTACCTGTGTGATATCAGTTGAAAATATAACGGGCAATAACATCATTGTAATCTCCCTGCAAAGAGTGAACAGAATGTCCTGTAGAGTATTAATCTATAGGATATCTCTCATCATAGCTGACCAAGCCAGCAGGCCAAGTGGTTTGATTCTGGCAGTGGACTGTTGCTGCATATCACTCTCTGGGCTCAATTTTTGTAGCGGCACAACAACCAGCAAAAGCAGCGCTATGCCATGTTAGTATTTTCTTTGTCTGTCTGTGTTGTATTTTGGTGCTGCAGAGCACACGGTGCACAGGTGGAAGGAGAGGCACAAACAGGTGGGAGACTGATGCAAGTGAGACAGTGCAAAGCCAGCTGTTGTATTTTGGTCCTAGACTTTGCACCGCTACTAGAACCACATCTGTTTCTAGCACAACGTCAGTCTGCTGCCAACCTGGTGATTTTATCAACAATAGCAAACTAAATACTTGCTGCAAATGTGCTGCAATAACTGATTAATGCTTAAAATATAAATTAACTATTTTAATCAAACATTCTTCAAACAGTAGATGTGATTAAATTGGTATAAAACATCATTTTTAATGCTGCGTGTGTGTGTTTGTCCGATTCCTCACATAGGTGCTAGGGTCCTGCAGGTTGTAGGGTCGCAGGAATTCTTCAACAGGCTCTCCCAAGTTGTTCTCCAGCAGCCCTCTGATCAGCTGGTAGTGCTCCAGGTCCAGACAGCAGTGTACTGACGACAGGCTGCCGTGTATGGACATGTCGGGCACTGCATGGCTCAGCTCCCTGAGAACAGCAAGGAACACAAGACTGAGTCTGAAGAAGGTCATAAGGTGCACTCATACTATATGCATGTCATACTGGGGGTTTGGTGGCTCGGGGTGCAATGACAAAAAGTTTTCTTTGAAGAGGTGCTGTGGTCTAAAAAAGTTTGGGAACCAAAGCTTTAGACACAGAGATGCTAAAGACAAAATACTATAATGACCTGAATACTTTGTACAATGGACATAAAGCTTCAAGCTAGTTTAGCTAATACTAAACTGACCCAATAGGAAAAAATAAATAAATATACAGATATGACATAAATGTGTCCACCTATGAATAATGTCATCCCCTTCATGGTCAGTTTTTAAAATATGTATCACCTTCTTTTGATCTGTATATGTAGCGCTCAGCTAAAGGAGCCAGTTTTAAAATGCTGCAACATAGTGGTGACATGATCATTACTGCCATTTTTAAAACAAACGCACAGACGTGTTTAAGATATTAAAATTGATGGATGAATAGATGGAAACTATACTATAAATATCTGCTGATATAAAGCAGGGTTTACTTGTCCAGGTTGCGTTCCACTTTAAGCTTGAGGCGGCAGCAGTCTTTCAGCAGGTTGTCTCCAGTGCGACGGACAGAGTACGAAGGGAAGATGAGGTCTGAGGATTCAGGAGGGTTACCAACACTCTCCCAGGGCTGACAGGGCAGACGCTCTGCAGCAAAGATATCCATCTCCTGCAGGTCCAGGGCGATGCAGTCCAACAGACACACATGGTCTTCTAATGAGGAAAGAACAGAACATGTGGCACTAACAGCTACTGTATTTTAATGATCTTTTTTTAAGTACAAGGTACATAGGTGGGGTAAGTGAGAGAGGGATTGCAAGAAACAAGGGTCCTGACTTTTTCTGAAACCTGGAAGACTCAGTTCAGACTGTATTCTTTGGTTTAATTTGTTAAGATGTTCCAGGTGATCCTGGTGGCTCAGTGTTTCAAAGCAGGTACCTTTGCCTCTTATCATAATTGACATGCACAAGTTCAGATCTTTCAACTCTATTAAGTACTTGCAGATGCAGCATATTGGTTTCTTTCAAACTCCCAAGTGAAGCTAACCTAAGCTGTAAGGGCCATCCTCCTCAGGGGCCCTCGCTGGGTCTGGGGGCTGTGGCCTGCCAAGGGTGAACCCTGTCGAGGAGCTGGAGCTGGAGGGGGATGTCCTGGGCTTCTCCTGCTCACTATTCCTCCCTGCTGCACTCCGGACACGTTCCTTTTTCCAACAGAGAAGAAAAGAAGAGTCATACACATTAAGTTAGCAATATGATTATTACATACACACAAAGGAAGATTATCACTTTTCAAAGGGGGTTAAACAAACTAAAACAACATAATTTATCAAGGGGGTTTGATGTGGTTTTGATAAATAGTATTGATTCAGTTTCCATGCTGTGTTTTACTACTGGAAAGACCTTACTAATCCCTCATCACTTCAAAAGCATTGTCGACTTCTTAACAGTGGAGGACAGTGCTAAAACTCAGTAATGGATCAGGTGGGCTGGGGCAGGTGGGTAAAGAGAACAGGTATTTCAATGTTGATAGCTCACTAAATTCCCCTTTTAAAAAAAGCAATAACTCAATGACATTATGCCTCATTTCATCTCCTAAACTCAAAAAAACAATTCAACACACCTGTGACTTAATGTTTTTTTAGGAAGTAATTACTTGAACTATTTTATTGCATTTTTGAACATTCTGATCCAAAACAAAGACATTCTCAATGACAGCAAAGTAAAATTCAACAAACACTGATATTTTAAGATCAAACTGTATCAAAACAATACACCAACTTTTGCCAGTAAGCTTATCACTACATATAGTACATGAAGTAAGGATTCACAATATGCAGATGATCTTCTGCTATACATTTCTAACCCAATGTCATCTCTCCCAGGGATGCAAGATCTTTTCATATAATTGGTCAATATTCAGGATGAAGAGGTTCAACTTTCATAAGAATGAACTGATGCCCATAAATTTCCTAACAAACCCTTTATTATTCTCTCCTTTTTCAAGTGGTTAACTATGGGTATAGAAGTTCACAAAAATGTCTCCCCTTTTCTCAAAAGCATTGCCAACTGATACATCAGATGTGTTGGTGCACAGGAGTCATACAACCAAACATGATCGAGAAGCTTAGAAAGTTGGTGTATTCTTTTAAACAATACATGCAACACCTGTTTAACTGAACGCACAGCCCGTCACAAAACCAATCACAAACAGACAAACTGCAAACCAGGGCTGGACAACATTTCATCACAACTACACTGTCAAATACTGTCATCTGTCAAATGTGTAAGTGGGAAAGTTTCTGGCACACTGAAAGATGGTATAAGTTAAAAGTGTAAGTGAAATCCTTTTCCACACCAAAGCAGAACATGCGATTGTACCTTGTAATGGGATGGATCCTTGTATGAATGTGCATGCAGTATAAAATTCTTCACAGACAACAAAAGATGCAGATGAAAGACCAACACAACATTTACCTTGTGTTCTCCTTCCAAAATACACTAAACTACCAAATAAATGACAGCATGAACAGGGTCCCGTTTCTACTGAGGGCTGATCATGGTTTCAACATTCATATCTACATATCATACATACTCATGTAGAAATATCTGATCTCCGTCAGGAGTAAGCGATCGGCTGGGCTAAAAACAAGTCTGTTGCAGGCCACATTCTGGCCTTTGTCGTGGCTCAAAAACTGTCATCCACAGAAAAGTTTGGTCTCATCTTGAACCGGAGCATCTGATCCACTTAAGTTAAGTACGATACAAGGTGAATAAATCCCTGTTTTTGTTAGTTACTTTGAGTTTCACTATGAACAGTGTGGTACAAATTAGTATATTATTATTTGTTATTTATTATGTGCACTGAAGGTTTCAAGTTTCCACATTACACTTGTATAAATTATATATTGGCCCTCCATTGGCTCCAAACTTGTGATGTCACAAATCCTGCTCGTAGGTGTGCCCCTTAAACTCAGATTTAAGACTGGCAAAGAAAACTTCATGCTTCATCAGTACGTGAATGTGAAATCAGCCTTCTGGTATCAAACTCTACACATTCTGTACAGTGAAGCTCAAACATCCAACTGAAGGAAGGAGAGGGACTTTAAACCTTGTGTAAATAACAGGGCTCTGGACTTAACCTGAATCTTTTCATCTGATGCCAGGTATGATTGCTAACAAGCATAATACCCAAAATGTTGGACTGTTTTAAAACTTCATATTTAGACTAATTAATGGCAACACAACTAAAGACAATTAGAGAAGTTGATGAGGTTTAGTTAGTAATTGCAATTTCTAGTAAACAATCAGGCAGTGCTGTATTCATTGAGCATTTCAGATATATAAATATATAAACACACTGCTTTTCCAGGGAGTCAGGCTCGTGTGCTGATAGTCTCAAAACCCTGTGGCATGAGGCAAACCTGTATTTTTAAAACTTGGGTACTACCATGCATAAACGAATGCAGTGATATTAGGCAAAATGCTTGAATGGATGAATGGGCAGTGTGACTCACCAGAGAAGGGAAAAAGGCATGTGCCATGGTGAGTTTCTCTACCTTGTCTTTCAGTGAGAAGGTTCCATGAGCCCCAGCAGGCAAGAAGCAGTTCTGCACTCTCAGCTGGCCCAGGTTCGCCACAATGACCCTTGGTGAACGTGAGCTTTCCGGGATGAGAATAACCGGGGCGCCTGCCTCGATATCCAGCAGAACCCTTGATGCCCGCTGAGGATGGTCCCGCACCTGCAGGAAGAAACAGGAAACAGAGGGTGGAAAGAGTTGAGGACAGGATTTAGAAGAATGATAGGAAGAGAAAGTGAAATGGATTGAGAGCAAAGAAGAAAAAGACAAATGATTCATCCAATCACTTCCCAAGTACTTTTTCAAAGTGTCTGCCCTTTTCCAAAGAGTTTCCAAGGACGACTTCTCAGATAGTTCTGTGTAATAAACCATCTGGTGCGTCAGGTTACTCACAGCCTGGCCCTCCATTGCAGCCCTTTGCCTGCCTAGGACATCCTGTAGCTGGGTGAAGTGCTGAATGAAGGCCACCACCTCGGCCTGGAAGCGCTGGGTGTGGACATACTGCACTGAGGCCATCTGCAGGGACACCTTGATGTCACATTCCCGCTCCAGGTAAGGATCAGGCAGGCCATACCTGAAAGGACGAGAATACAAAGGTGACCAAAAGATGACAATCGTCCCATGTCCTTCAGTATCTTGCAGAGTATTTTTTCTATTGAAAATACTGTGATACATACTTCTGGATGTTGAAAATGAGGGCCTCCCCTCCTCGTGTGGTGAAGCGCTCTCGGTAGAGATCCCCATGTGGGGTCAGGTCACTCAGGGACAAACTTCCTAAACTGCCTTGCAATGCCAGGTTACCATCTGAAATATTAGACATAATGTGATAACATTCAACGTCAGATCATGAATGGTAGCAGGAGTCAACCTTTTCACATAAAAGACAATGATTTTATCTTAGAAAAGTCAATTTGAAGGTTTTCATACATACCCAACATTTCCAGATGAGCAGATAATTTGGACACACTAGCTCTGGCAAGCTCATTGAGTTTCTTGTTCAGCACAAGAGACAATGAATGAACCTGAGAATGAAAACATGGGCGAGTTTAGTCATCAAACATGTTTTTTTTTAATTGATGTTTTCAAACTATTTTTGTTTTTAACTACTATTGTGGTGTGTTTCAAAGGTAGAGTCAGTGATTCTGCAGAAAGATTGTTCAAAACACTTTTTGTCAAATTCAGCAAATATCTCCTCACAGTCCACTAGCTGTCCTTCCTGTATGTGTTCATACACAGCCCTGGCTCTGTATGTTTTCATATAGTTCACTGAAAAAAAACATCAACCAGCTGTTGCACTAGAGGAAAAGTCAGAGGATCACCACAGGCATTAGGATTCATCCTCTACAGCCAATGAATGTCTGTACAAAATTATATAACAATCCTTCAAGTAGTTAATTAGATATTTCAGTCTGACCCAAAGCGGTCGATGGATCAACCGACAAACTGACTTTGTCATCACTGGAGCAATACCACTAGTGTGACTTATTAACAGAAATATTTTAATTCAGTATCTACAACAACATTTGTCTCTTCTGTAAATGAATTACAGCAAACTTGAATCATACTATTTGTTCAGCCCGGTTGTTGGTCCAGTGACCTACCTTTAGGTCCACTTTAGTGTTGACGACATCCGTTGCCTCATCCTCACACATGTCTGACTCATACAGAGGATGTCCTGGCACAGGTTGAGGTGACATAGTTGACAGCTTCACTGCATGATTATTGGCTGTGGAGCCAATACCAAAGAAGTCGAGGATAACCACCCAGGTCTGTAGTGTGATTAAAACGTCCAGGCAGTTAAAGTCAACATCCACGCTTCTTCCCACACTGCCGTAGCGTGTTTTGAATTCTGGGTGGTTCTGGTCCACCAGCAACACATTAATATGAACTAATGAGTCATCAAAGTCTGGGGGTGGCTGAGGGGAGGGTGTATGGTGGGTAGGGGAGGGCGGTGGAGTGCAGGGACAGTCCGGGTCCTTCTTGGATTTGCGACTGCTAGCTGAAGGGGTGCTGGGATGCCTCTGGTAGAGCTGGAAGACATTCTGGGCCTCCTCCACGTGGGCAGGCAGTGAGCGGGGCATCTCTGGGTACAAAGCATTGGATGATGATGGACAGCTTTGAGAAAGGTACTCCTTTGGACTAAAGGTGGAGGGCTTGGGAGCTCCACGGGACACCATCAGATGTTTGTACTTTGAGTCAGGGTTCTGCTCCAGGAGATCTTCCATGAGAAGTGAACGCAGAGCCAACTGGACTGCCAGTAAGTGAGGGTGGTCTTTGGTAAAGTCTCCCTCCAGGTCTTGGAAGCGCAGACTGACTAAGCCCTGGGACCCCTGAGTCAGGTCAGCACTGAGCTGGACCTGCAATTCCGCCACGTGTAAGGTGACTTTCAGCTGAGTGAATGAAGGAGAGTGAACAGTGGGTTTGTGAGACTGAAGAGGCAAAGGTGAGGAGAGCGACGAATGAGAGAAACTGATATGGGGAGGGTCCCTTGCAAACAGCCCTCCCTGGGGGTCAGGAAAGCGGTGAGGTCTGGTAGAGGAAGGAGTTGGTGGTGGGGGTGTGGGCGGTTGGCTGGGTGTGACCCGTTGCTCCTCAATCAGGGACAAGTTGTCCAGTGTCTGGAGTACTTGTTCATACACAGGCTTGCACAGGGACACCTATCACCAAAGAGTCAAATATTAATACAAGTAATAACCAGTCAAAATTTAATGTGAAAGCCCTGATTCACCTGCTCAAGCTGAAGGTGGGTGGAGCTTCAACTTGAGCAGGATGATAAGGGGAGATCTAAACTACTACTTGAAAAATACAAGAGATATCAATTAAGCTTGGTCTGTAGAGGCCTAAACAGTGCTGAGCGAAGAGCTCTGGTTACCAGTTTCTCAGAGAATCAACTTTAAAATACTACTATTTGTCCATAAAACACTGAACGGTTTAGGTCCAAGATACATATCAGATCTCCTGACCCGGTACGAACCCTGCAGACCTCTGACTTCAGCTGGTTCTGGATTACTGGTTGTTCCATCCATTAGCTTCTATGTTGGTCAAATGTGGAACAGATTGCTGAATGAACTAAGACTTAAGACGATGCAGACTACTTTCAAATCCAAGCTAAACACCTACCCATTTACCATTGCTTTTGTTATTTGCTTGTTTGTTTTATTGTTTTTGCTCACTTACTATTATTGTTTTTTATCATTTCTTTTTTGTGCTTTTGCTTGTGTATTCTGTGAAGCACTTTGGGTTGTCTTTGGGTATGAAATGTGCTATAGAAATAAATTTTCCTTGCCTCTGAGTAACCAAAATCATTTGTAGCAGGTTTACCATCGGTGTACATGGCCTTTAAACTCCTCGATCCCAGATCATATTCTAAGATAGTTGTAAGAAGGATGCTACATCTTAAGTTACTTTGACTTGCTATGTACATTAATCATAGTGTACATACTGTACAATTCTCAAATAGTGTCTGGGATCTTAATTTATATTAACTGAGAACCTTGCCTTTATTTGAAACAAGCTTATATAAGAGACATGTATTAATCCTTTATTTTCCCAGTATATTTTAGGAAGCAGCCTCTCTGTCTGCCTCACTGTAATGCAAACTCAACACTTCCTCTGTTTTTAGGTGCTGTCTAGATTAATTCAAAATAATGTACATTTCCACAACATTACCATACAACAGTTGTCATATCATTCTCACACTGTGTTGCTCTGAATTTCTCTTTTTACCAGACATACAGTTTTCACTCATTAAATACTTCCAGTTGTTCACTTTGCTGTTTTTTCCAGTGATAAGTTAATGTAAGTGATCCCAGTTGCTCAGTGGAAATAATCTAATTTCTAGTAGCCTTTTAATGTTAAACATCTGCAGGAAGTGTTGATCCTCATTGCTGGTACAACATTAACAGCAATGTGAAAAACGGCAAAGTAGAAGAAGTTAGAATTAATTAGTGAATAAAGACAGTACTTCTGTTCAGAAGAGTGCCTGTGAGCAGCAGAGTGCTGAGTATGACATGACTGTGTTGTTGTACTGATGGAATTGGTTCTGCGGTTTACTGAATTTACCTTGTGGCCTTTATAGTAAAAGCAATTCCCTCTTTATTTTTTAGGAGGCATTCATTGAGGACTGTTTTTTTTTGTTCAAGTTGGCCACTAATTCTATACATAGCCCACAAAATACAAATACTGCTAGTATTTGAGATGTAGCCATTATTTGAATACCAGCTAATATGTGAGAATTTACAGTATTGAGATAGTGTATACCTGAACAGGATTGACGAATTTTCCCTCAATTTTCAGTAAGCCTGTGCTCTTCCATGGCTCCTCGGTGGTGAGGAAGATAAACTGAGTATCTTCATCAATGGGAAGTTTCTCCAGGGTGAACTGTATAGTAGTGTCTTTCAATATATGGAAGGCTGGTGAAGAAAATAAATTATGTGAACTTGTGTCAAAAGCTGCATAAAAATGTATGCTTGCATTATTTGCATTACAAAGTACCTAGAATCTAGCATTTGTAATATGGCTATCCTTAACATTTGGGACATTCTCACCTTTTCCTCGGCTGAGGGATTCAAAGAAGTCATGACGTGTTAACTGTGGTTCATCCTGATTGGTGCTCCCATTGTGGGATGGTGACATGTTTCCAGCGTTATCCCCTCTGGGTGTCTTCTTCAAAACCAAATGACTCAAGTTGAGGGAATACAGCCGAATATCCTTTACCAGCACCTGTAGCCTCTCTCCTTCAGAATCTTGCCCAGTAACAAAATTGTGGATTGTTATGCTCCCCAAATGTCCGACCAATAGCTCAGGGTGTCCAGGTTTACGGGGAATGGACACAACTGGTGACTCAATGCTAATATTAAGAGTCAGCTTCACCAAAAATGTGTCTAAGGTGGATTTGGGTTCCTCTATGGGAATGTCCACTTCATCCTCAAATGGATAAGCCCAGCTCTGACTCTGAGTTCGACTTCTGCGTGAGGGAGTTTCAAAGAGTGAAACCATACCACTGTACTCTGCGGTCTTAGTGGCAAGAACTGTTGACACTTTGGTGGCGGCACTTTTCAACATGGAGCGGAAATTGTCTTCTACCTCATTGGCAGACAGACTCAGCTCCTTCAGGAACTTGGCTGAGTGGTTATAGTGCAAGGATGCCATTTGCAGTTCCAAGGAACACTCCCCTTGTGTTTTCTCCAAAAGGCGGAAATTTAAAGCTTCTGAGGGAGAACCTCCTGTGTCAGAAAGGAATGTTAATCCGCCAAGAGTTGAGGAGCTGTCCTCTACATTGCCAATGCTGACCACAAACTGGCTTCGGCCTCCTTCCTGGGTCAAGTCCACCAACTGCATAGACCCGAGTGATCCATTGATGTCCAACCGACTGCCCATGGACACATTGACCTTGGTGCCAGTGATACTGGCAGTAGCGATCTTCAACCCTTTCTTCTCAGCACCCAGGACAGTACCAGTGGACACGGTCCGTAGGAGAAGCAGGTTAAGGCGGTGGATCTCCACAGTTAGCTCTTTGTTCTGGTCATAGGTGGCCTGATATGTCTCTCCCTCTTCCTCACTGTCAGGCTGTGTTGTATGTTGTTGTGCTGACGATGCCCAGGTGCTTTCTTCTTTGGGGAAGGACTTCTGGAGGAACTTGAGTAGCTCCACCATTGTCTCAGGGTTGAGAATAATGTCCAAGTTATTGACCTGCATGCTTGTAACCTGAAGGGAGCTGTCCAGGTTCATAGAAGGGCAGTCTGAGCTCACAAACTGGTATTCAAGCTTAATTAGGGCCTCCTGGTCTTTGAGATAGGGACTGAGGGGAGAGATTCTATCCGTGGGCATACCAGAGTATGACTCAGTATGGTGGCCCTGATGTTCAGGAGATCTGCCATCAGGCGACACAGGGGAAGATGGCTGGCTCTCTCGTAGGCTGCCCGTGGGTATGTCAAAACTAAGATGCTTATGAGAAGCCACAAGGAGGTCGAAGTCTGAGCCATAGGTCTGTAAGGTGTCCACCAGCAGAAGACCATGGACAGTCAGGGAGACTTCAGCATCATAAGGCCGCTTGATGAAATGAGCATTTGTGCCAAATACCTTAAGAACAGATATGTAGCGGCCATCACTTTCCACACCGAGCTGCATGTAGTTAATGTTGAATTCAGCTAACAGTAGACGGGATTCCACCAGGACTTCCCGTGTGTGCTGTTCTAAAGTCATCACACTCTGTGTTAGGTTCTTGGCTGAACCCTGCAGCTTCCAAGAGCTGTCCTCCCTTTGAAAGATCTTGTCATGACGGAGGGTAAGAGGGTCAGGTGACCTTATATTTGGGCCTTTCTCTTGGCTTTTGTCTCCTTCACTCACAGCTGGACTGCTTAGCCTTGCCAGACAACTCCTAAGGGCGGTCATCTTCTCAAGGTTGATATGAACCTTGAGGTCTGGTAGGGTTCCTGACAGCACGGCCCCAGGGAGTTGAGGGTCTGATGTGTAACGCAGTCTCTGCTCTAGCTGCAGCAGCACATTAAACTTTTCAACCACATGGGTGGGCCCAACTTCACTCTCTTGAAGATGTTTCCAGTTGTCCTTATAGCGACCAACCATTATCTGCAGGTCTTTAAAGGACAAGGAGTATTTTTCATAAAGCTTTCTGCTGTAGGCCTGTGTACTTTCAGGGGATCTGAGGCTGGGAAGTTCAGGGCTTTTGAGTCGCTCTTTCAAAGGCAGGTCTAGCTCAGGAGGTGGAGAATCTGGCGGAGTGGCGAGGGGTGTCTGGTACTCATCATCACTCATGTCTTCCCTTTCAGGTTGAGCAGCTTTTGAGCTGGCCTTACTGTCATCTTCAAAGAAAACAACATGTATGAGACGAGTAATAAACCTCAAAAGAATTAAGTTATTTTTGTGTATTTTCATATTATTTTTAGGTAAAAAACTTGATGATATTACCTTGAGAGTTTGTGAGAAGAATCCTGCCTAAATCAACAACAACTAACATCGGGTCTCCTGACTGGAAGTCATCAGGGAAAATCACCTGGGGTGCGCAGATGTCCAGTTTCATGGTCCAACGTTTACTATTTTCCTACAGTAGTGAGATATCAGCAATATTTAGAAGTAATTCAACTGCCATTTCTTCATGTCATTATCCATTGAATCTCTCTTACAATAAATTCTCCCACGAGAAGCTGATCAATAGTTTGTCGGATCTCTGCCTTGGTCTGCATTTTCAGTTTGTTGTACTGCCTCCTGGCAGCCTCTGCCACTCTCAGCTCTAACTCTGACTGATAGCCAAAACCTAGGGAAGAAAAAATATTTTTAAAATCAAAAAATCTACAATGGTATCCAGCAGATGGGGAAAAAACAGACGTGACTTTTCTTGGTCTTGAGAAGCTGCAGCATTTATTAACTGACACACTGTACTCTGTACTGTACATTTACTGCCAGATTGACAACTTACTGTTAACCTTCTCATCTGCTCTGCTCGCATTCACCGCCACTTTTCTGCCACTCACTCTCTCACTTAACCACTCACTCGTTTACACACTGCCGTATTCCTTAAAAGATACACTATCAGTTCTCTTTATCAGTGCTGTTGTTCACCCAACCCTTACTTTATTCGTTTAATATATCTGTTGAAACAACACCAACTAACAGGTTACTCATTAACATGAGTCTCCCTGAGTGGGATTCAAACAAAATCTGTCAGCGCACCAACAAGGACAAAACATTGTAGTATGTTTCCTGCTGACTTACCTGAGGTGTGAACTCTTCCTTTATAGAAGAATTCTGTTACTTTTTTGATTGCTTGTGGGTTATAGATGATGTTCAACGGACTAGTGTTCACTTCCAGTCTTCTCTCAAACTTACACCTCACAGGGTTACGCTCATAAATCATTTCAAACACTGGTGGCGATGAGCACTCTGCATTGTATCCTGACAACACAAAAAGAAGACAAACATAGTATCTATTAAGAGACAAACTTTTCAGTGACACCTATAGGAAGCATGGTGCACTGGTACTTGTACTGCCTCAAAAACATGATTATTCCCAAATCCAACATGAACATGTAGACAAACACTGTAAACAAAAAGGCTGGAACTGTCATTACACCACACAATTTGAAAACGTTGGATGAAGTGAACATACTGATGATTCGTAATGCCTCCTACACAAGTTTGAACCATTTGTTGTCAGTCGAATCAGCAGCCTTTTCATACTACCCCACTGTCCACAGAGCAGCACAGGAAAACAGCATGACAGGATACAAACTTACAAAGCTGTCTTACCTTAAAAATACTGAAAACCTGGCTGTGATGGAAATCAATGAGGACGATGGTAAAGGGGGGCAGAATATCACAACGCATGCCCTGTTTTTGCACCCTCTTTTCTGCTCACCACTTCAGTGCTCTAAACATTGGTGCTGAATGCAATGTATTATTATTGAACTATAACCAGGATGCACACATTTTATTTTGTGGACACTTTACAAATCTGATGATACACATGATATTCAAAGGCACTAAAACGTTACAGGTAAAACCTGAAGCTGATATAGGAGTTTAGTGTGGAGCAGCTGCTCTGCTGGGGTTCTTAAACTAAAAAAATATATTATTTCTCATAATTGTAGATGTGATGAAAAAGCAACAGTAATAATGTTGTGTATTGTTTAGAAATTAAAAATATCTATAGCTACAAAAAAGCAGTAAGCACAAGCACATAGTTAATAAAGTAGCTTTCATGTTGAGTAAAATGCCGATATCACAACGGCTAACTGAGCAGAAATACTGATACACTGAAGAACAAAATCCCCTCTCTGAAGTCAGTCTATTCCCAGTTATATACTGTAATGGCTCTAAGGTAGTTACAATGTCAGAGAAAATATAATTTACTATTTTTAGATCAAGCAAATATTATCAGATAAATTTTAACAACAGAAACCTTACCGGAGCTACTGGACTGCCCAGACGGTTGATTAATGGCAACCACGACTTTGTCCTATAATTGATGGAAGACTTGATCAGCATGACAACATACAGCAGAAACTACTGTATATATCATATACTTATCCTTCATATTTTGAATCTCCGGCACACCTTTATTACTGCTTACCGTTTTGGGAGATACCAGAACAGGGAAGATGGTGCCTTGAGTGGTCAAGTCTCTCAGGAACAAACCACCCAGCTTAACAGACAGCAGGGAGGACTCGGAACGAGGGAGAGACTCCACAATCACCTTTACCCCTATGGAAGAGTCACAACAAACTCAATCAATCAGCACACATGCTCTGAGTCAGTTAGTAACTATCATGTCAGCACATGGGACAAAAATAACAGAAGACCCGTGCAGGGGAGTTTTTCTCTCCCGATAACAATTCTAAAACTTCAAATCGGAGTATCTGCTGATACTATACCTCACTGCATGGGATTCAAATGTGTTCATGAAATGCTTATTATGTAAGGTAACATAAGGCCAGGGATTGCTGTGGCACCAAACATTGAGCCAACAGTCATGACTGAAAGAATGAAACTGATAGTGAAAACACTCATTTTCATAATACTATTAATAAAGAAGCTGTAGTTATTGTGGATCAGTCACTCAGACACTGTTGACATTGTGACAACTCAAGGAGAGAAAACATGTTGGTGCCTGTTATAAATATCTTGATGTTTGGCTTGATGAATGTCTTTCTTTTAAGCAACATACTGAAAATCTTCTCATGAAGAAGCTGAGACTGAAGTTACGGTTTTATTTTAGATGCAAGGCCAAAGATCAATGATCGACTTTTTATTTGAGTCATCAGATCTGCAGCCGCATGTCTTGAACACTCAGGTAAAGAGACGAACAGAGCTGTCAACGGATCACCACCTGGTGGTGAGTTAGATCCGGTGGTGTAGGAGGCTGCCGAACAGACCTTGGAGACCCAACAGAGTAGTGAGGGTGGAGTCGGAACGTCTGGTGGAGGCCGCTGTCCCTGAGGTCTTGAACCTCCACCTCCGGAGGGAATTTGTCCTGCATGTTGGAGGAGGTTGGGGACACAGAATCCCAGTGGGCCATGTTCAGGACCTCAGTTGTGGAGTTGTGGAACGAAAGTCATCGGTGGCTATTGGGGCGGCAACTTGAGAATCCACTGGTGGACACCAGCTGTGAAGGAGGTCATCAAGCTGGAGAAGGAGGCCTTTCAGGTCAGGCTGGCCCAGGGGTCTCCTGAAGCAGAGGGGTACCAAAGGGCCAAAAGGGTGGCAGTACAGGTGGTTGCTGAAGCAAAAACCCAGGTGTGGGGGTAGTTTGGGGAGGCAATGGGAGGACTTTCGGTTGGCCTCAAAGAAGTTCTGTCAAACCAATAGGCAACTCAGTCCAGGCTGATTTCAGCAGGGTTGGAGAACTGCTGACCTTGACTGAGGACATTGTCGGACGGTGGAAGGATCATTCTGAGGATCTCCTAAACCTGACCGACATGCCCTCTATGGAGGAGGCAGAGTTGGAAGCCTCACTCATATCCATGGCAGAGGTCTCTGAGGTAGTGAAAAAGCTCCTCGGTGTCAAGGCACTGGGTGTGGATAAGATTTGCCCTGAGATGCTGAAGGCTCTGGGCGTTGGTGGGCTGTCATGGCTGGCATGCCTCTTCAGTGTCACATGGGGATCAGAGACAGTGCCTGTGGACTGGCAAACCAGGGTGATGGTTCACATTTTCAAAAAACGGGACCGGAAGATGTGCTCCAACTATCGGGGGATCACACTACTCAGCCTCCCAGGTAACAGCGTGAAGTGTAAACTCAGCTAACACTTTATATGATAATCAAAATCATTGAACTTCCTGTAAATTGGTAAAACTGAAGCTAAGGGACAATGACACATGCTAGAGATGTTGGTAAAAAGGTGGTGACTTTGCCTCTGTTATATTTTGTTATTCCATATTAGAGAATGTTTATGAAATTTGCAGTATTAAGTTTTTTATATTAAAATAATGGAGCCTGAGCTGCTTTGGCTCTGAAAACAGGACATCTTGAGGGTCTTGCTGGTTCAACCACAACCTCTTGAATCTGTTTGAGACAGAGGATCTAACCTATTTGCAGTGGTCTTTGAAATGCCCAATAACAGAATTTAAAATTAGGAAGCAGTTGATCACCATAACATTTTAGTCGCTGTAGAACACAAAACTGAATTATTGGCCTTTAACCTTTCCAAATAAAGTTGCAACATAATGAATACATTTCTTTAAAATCATTCAAAAGGAGGAAGACACTGGAACATGTCTTCATCACTGCTATTACATACCTGAAAACTCCAGCTGGATGACCCCACTCTCATGCAGTGTGTCCCCCCTCCGATCCTGGTGGAAGAGAGTGACTCCACCCTTCTCCAGTAAGAACTCTAGCCGGGCAAATAGGTGATCTCGCCTGGTGAACGTGTTCAGAGTGTGAGAGTCCTCCAACGGGTCGAACAAGTCTTCTGTCTCTGCTGGAGAAGCATTACATCATCAGAGTCAGCAGTCATTGGGGGTCCAAGCAGCTGTATCAATGTTATACTATCTGTTTTGCATGTCCCTATATGAATAAGATTTCAACCACCATTTATTATAGTTGTGCCTTATTTCACCTATTTTAGCAATTAGTTAATTTAATAGAATATCACTTAGTGGCAGCTTCCGCCAGAGCTTATAAAGGAACCAAACTCAGGATGAAGACAGATGCTAAATGTTGTCCAAACAGGAGTCAGTCGCTCACCCAGAATGTCCCAGGAGGACGGACTGGGAAGGAGCTCCTCAGGGACCCTATCTGGGTCCTGGGAATCTCCATACCAGCCGCCCCAGCCTGGGAACCAGGACTGCAGGTACTGGATCATTCCAGAGCTCCCGCTCTTGGGGATGGATGTGGTGGGTGAACAGGGCTGGGGGTCGCTGCTGGGCTCTCGCACATTCTGGGAGAGGAGACAGATAGAGAACACAGGCTGAAACTTTAACACATTTAGGAGATTAGTGAAATTTTAAGGATCATTGTGAGAAGCAATTCTTGTGTCATTTTTCTTCCTGGCCTCTGCTTCTTTGGGACCAACACAGACCATTAAGGTGTTGAAAATTCTGTTTTAAGATGCCTGATGAAGGTCACTTGACCAAAATGTAGCTACTTAATGAATTTAAGTGCTGACAGTGTGCAGGAGTCAAGTCTTCGTTTGGAAATTCTGTTTTAAGCACTGTTGACTACCTGTATGAGTCATCTACTCTCACCTCTGCAATCTCTTCCTGCTTTCGAAACCAGTCGTGAACAATTTCTCTCAGACTCTGCAGCTCCTCCAACGTCTGCTCCTCTTCCACTCGCTCCAGCTCACTCTAGTTGACAAAGACAAATGTGAAGAACAGTTCAGTAACGTGTGTTTGCGAGTGTGTGGAAGTACATCATCTCAAAATACCACACTGACCACCTCCTAAGTGCTTTACAGCATCTGAAATAAAACTAAGGCTAATGTTTCTTTATCAGTTAATCAATTAATTATTTAGTCTACAGAATGGCGAGAATTGTGAGAAACGGTCATCACAGTGATAGTTTTCTTACATTTGAGAAGCTGGAACTAGAGGGTATTGGCATTTTTCCCCTGCATTATAAAAATGCAAGGGGCTGCATTAGTCCTGGAAGTCTAGTTGGAGTAACACATTATTGTATTTAAAGGTTTATCAGACAGCAAAACCACAAAAAGAGAAAAAAGACCCTGGTTGAACTTTATTGCCGGATAAGCCTGTGTTGGCACCCCCACTGTCTCAACACACTGCTCCCATTCAAATGAATGAGAGGGCTGCAGTTTTTCATGCAGAGCTAATGCCAGTCTGAACACGGACTTATAGTGTAGTACCTCCTCCTGAGGACTCAGTGGGACTCCTTTGAGCCCTCTGAAGTAGAGGCTGGTGTAGGTCTGAGCGTCTCGGGCCCGCTGCAACGCAAAGTCCCAGCTGCCCCGCCGCCGCTGCTCCCTGATCTCACTCAGGTTGGCCTCGATGGCAAACATCCACCACTGCCGGCAGCTGAGGAAAACAATGTTACAGGCTTATATCTCATCCAGTTTGCACATGTAGGAAACCTGGTTGGTCCCACAATAGACAAAATAAGATATTAAGGTTGCATGATGTATTAGTGACTGATAAAGTTCTGATGATTTCCTGATAAAATGCTGTGGGTGCAACCAGACTTTTACTTTTACTCCAGTGACTCATACAACCGCAGTAAATTAACTGTAGATTAATAGAAATCATTAGTGACTGTCAAGATTTTTTTCTTTATCCAACATAAAAGCATGATGATGTATTTTAATTATCCTGCTCATGTTTGTGTTTCTTGTCTGACTTATTTTGGTGATCATCATCATCATCATGTTCTGAGGCCTCAGATATAACCTTGAAGAGTACAATGCAGTGGACAAAACTATAAAGATAAGACTCAAGTTGTAATAAACATGAATTATCCTGTATGTCTGAACTTACTTCCCAGTAACAGGGACTTTGGGTCTCCACTTTCGGTACAGCATCTCCCTCTCCCGGCGGTCCAACTCTTTGAGGAACGCTGTGATCTGTTGGTACTGGACCTAAGTCACACACACACACACACACACACACACACACACACACACACACACACACACATTCATTCATTCATTCATTTTACAACTTTTTACAACATTTCATCTCCAGACTCTGTGACAATCTGTGACTCAAATTGGTAAAATTTGAACAAATACTTTGGTTTTTAGAGTTAATTGAAAATGCAAATTTAGAAAACAAAACAGAGTGATGGACTTCATAACTGACCGCTGGTTGTAAAGTCTCTTCACTCATCACAAGATGTGTTTTAAGTGTCTACAACCTTCCATTCTGACAATTTTGTTTTCAGTGTTGTATTTAGCCATACAACATTTTGATCAATCAAAACCAAATATCTCCTGACTGGGACATGAACACAGATGTCATGTTCATTTCAGGAAAAAAACAACAACACAGTCAATTATGAGATATAATCTGAACACGTGCAGTAATAGCTTAAACCACTTTGATTTATGAGCATTAATGTGAAATGGACCTTAACAACACAACTTGGAGTATTTTATATGGATACTCCAGTACACTATGGAGCATCCATATAAAAAGGAAACACTGTGCGGGTCGATCAAGACTTTTCATGTTTGAAAATTCGTAAAGATTAAATCAAATCTGAAAGCTGTGAAAATCACGCAACCAGCGAGGGCAGGTTTCCTACTGTGATATCATCATCATCAACTTGTGAGGTTCAGAAGTTATCGGCAAAAAAGTAAAAACGTTAATTATAGCGGCATCATGAGGTCAGATGATGGATTTTGGTTGCCTGAGTAACGGGTAACTTTCTGAACATGTCTGCCAGGTTTGGTTGCTGCAGGTTTGGCAGTTTCAGAGATCAAAGGTTGGCTGCAGTCATCTCTGACAGCAGAAAGACATTTCATCGCAGGTTGGCTTGGCACAGCGAAGCTACAGCAGACCAAACCAGCCCAATGGAAAAACCCTTTATAACTCAAGTCCGCCAGGTAGACTACAGCTGGAGCACACACACTCAATTCACTCAATGCAAGACGTTTCATTGACTCTGGAACATTTGAGGTGGTCCATCACGTTCAGTCAGTCCTTCATATATCACATCATAATGGTTTTTCTTTGCAGATGCCTGCAGTGTCAGAGAGAAGCTAAAGAGAGATTGTGGGTCCGTACAGACCTGTGACAGGCGTAAGGACATGGGTTCCAGCTGAACTTGGCCTTCGATCCTCGGGGTGTGTCGGGACCTCAGAGGCTCCTTGGAGGTGTTTCTTCTGAGCAGTACGGAGGCACACACTGGTTCAAAGATGTACTGATGCTCCCGGCTCTGCATGCACTGGGTCATCGCATCCTGCACATTCACAAAACAACCAAACAACTTATATGGAACATTGTCTTTTATAAAGTAAAATGTATTTAGCACCACAAAGTGTTTCACAATAAAAGACAAACAAGAAAAAAAGAAAGACATACTATAAAAATAATGAATAAAATAGATATATAAATAAACTCACCCCAGACGTTAAGGACATGATTATATCTAATATGATTTTGCAAACATCACAGAACAGTATTGAAGACTTTTGCTGACTGAAGGCTCCACAGGTCTGACAGTGACTCAGTATTCATGATCACACCGTTCACTGCTAACATCACTCTACAAGGTCAATGAGATGTACTAAACCAACATTATGACTCTCGAACCGATCTAATTTAAGTCACATCTGTAGATCTATTCCCTTCAGATAAGCGGTTGCCTGGCAACAAATCACTGTCATTTAGCGCTGTGAGCTGTATTGAGTGCTTCAAGTTTGTACAGCGTCAGTCTGGTTAAGTATAACACAGGATAAACCCTGAAATGAAAAAGCCAGGATGTGGTTAAGGATTAACCTCTGATACTGTGTTGACGTCTGAATGTCTCACCTGGATCTGGTTTACTGGGAGTTTTCCCAGCATTTCACACTCTGTGTCCCAGTAGACACTGAAGTCTTCAATCTCCAGCTGTTTCTGCCGGAGGAGCTTCTGGACCTGCAAATATAAAAAAGGAAATACTTGTTAGGCTCAAATCCAACCAAAAGTAAAGCCTCCAGAGGGAGAAGAAGGCTAACGTTAGCTGGGAGGCTAGCAAAGGCTAGCTCTGTTAAAGAGCGGCTGAGATTGACACTAAAATGAGAATTGCTGGTCTGCCTTAAAAGTCAGTCCACCTTCAACAGTCTGAAGGATGAAATGAAACCAGTACTGCCGTAAAACAGATGAGAGAAAATATGAATGAGCTTCATGGAGTAAATCAAACTCTCAGACATGAACTATGAGCAGAGAAACACTTCCTGTCAACCTGGAGGAGAAGCTGCTTAGGATGGAAGCAACACAGAACCACAACCCAGTCTCCCCAGTCCTCCACAGACTGGTCCCAGCAGCCAGGCAGAACCACAACCCAGTCTCCCCAGTCCTCCACAGACTGGTCCCAGCAGCCAGAGATTGAATGAACAGTATAAACAGATACAGTATCAATCACCCACATTCATCATAGATCACTGTAAAACTATCTTTCAATCAGCTTGTTGTTAAATCATCTGACGGTCAGGACTCCTGCACAGATACAAGTGATTTCCTACGTTAAAGGGAAACTTTGGTATTTTCATCCTGGACCTCATTGTCCCATCTTATTGTGTCTCAGAGACTAATGAGGACAACTATTAATAAACTGGTCCAGTACTGAGCGAGGCTGCTTCAACAGGCAGCAGAGAAACAGGCGGTGATTTCATCTGACGGAGCAGCAACAACCCTTCAATGTTCCTTCACTAAAAGTGTTTGTAGTTGACAGGATGAGATTATTATTATTATAAGTGTCTAAAACATTATGGAAAGAACCAAACATAGAAATAACATGTTTTCTTTATGTTTCACTTGATCCCGTCTGTTTGTTAATGAGTCTCAATAACAGTTTGAACACAATAACAAACAGACGGGATCAAGTGAAACATGAAATAAAGGTTTTATTTCTATGTTTGGTCCTTTCTAGAATGATTTTAGACACTTACATTACAAGACATTATGTAGCAGCTTGTTGCTGGTGACAGACTCATATCTAGTGTAGAAGTGTTGATATACACAACTCTCTGAAGCAGGAAGTTCAGCTGGTTAGTGTGATTGATACACTGCTATGTTGTCATTAGTAGTATTATTATTATTGTTGTTGTCAATTACATGTATTGTTTATTATGATAAATAAAAATATTCCTCTCTGTATGCAGAGTTGTGGCTGCTGGTTAACTACAGTCTCTTCTGTATTCAACATGAAACTACATCAGACAACCAGTATAACAACAACAACAACAACAACAACAACAACAACAACAACAACAGAATAACATTTAATAACTCTTGGATGATCAGACCTATAAGTCAGGATTGTGTCACAGTTCATGGTGTCAGTTTATTGACCTGTTTCTTGGAGCTGGTCCTGTAAATCCACCAGGAAGTTTTCTGTCAGTACTTTGAACTATAATAAACAGAAGTAATGACCAGTTCATAAAACCCTCAGTCTGCTATTAATAAGTGTTAATATATAACAAGCAGCTGTTACTCAACATCATTAATAACATAAAACACTTTTCCAAATCATTTTCACACGGTCATCAAATAGTTAAATAATACAGCTCAGATCCAGAAGTGAAGCTTTCTACAATCATGAGGTGTCATGTGACTTACTGCCTCTTTGGAGGGGTTCTGAGCAGAGACGTTGTTGATGCACACTCCGAAGGAAAAAGGTTTCTCTGGGTTGGAGAAGTCATCCTCAAATCTCAGGTGCACATCTTGGATATTCAGCTGCAGACAAACAACCAGAAACACTTTGTTACTGAGGATGTGACAGTAACATCTAGTCAGTTACTGCTCAGCAGGATGGAAACCTGCCGTCTAGTGGTTCTGTCCAGTGTGTTTCTATGCTTCAGATACCACATACAGTCCCAGCTTACCTCGATGTTTTCCACGATCCTGGTGACCACTGAGGCAGTGACAGAGTACCAGTAAGACTCTCCTCTCTGTTCACACTCACTCTGGAGGAAGAACAGCAAACACACATCAACATACACGCACGTACAGTATTTACACTGTCAACAACAAAACACAATGAAGACAAATATTATAAAAGCTGAATTGAATTTAGAGTCAGTCCAGGAAGTGAAGCTCCGTTAAGATGTGTCTGTTCTCTCTGTTGTCTGATATCGCTGCTCTCTGCAGATTTAATGTAAGACCTTTTTAAAAATCTGGAGTGTTGCGAGTGTCTTTTTTTACTGGACTTCCCAAAAAAATCTATTTCAGACAAACTTCAACAACAAAAGAGAGAAGATCATCTATTTCAGCATCTTTCTCGTCTCTTTTGTTCCTGACTGGTTCATCATGTGGTCTGTTGTCTCTGGCTGTGATCTTAACGTACAGAAGACGACACATGTTTCTTCTTATGGATCAAAACTGTGGAGCAACTGAACAGAAACATCTTCAGACCTTCTGTTTTAATGCTGCTTCCAGGTGTTGAAATCATTACTGAGTCTGAAATATTTCATTGTGTTCATTTTACTGAAGTTTATACAGTTTCATTTGATTTTATTGTTTCTTTACTAACTTTTGTTTAAATGTTTTTAGTGCAATTTTGTGTAAAGTAATGAGCTGCATCTCATGTATGGAAGCTGATATACAAATAAAGCTTATCATTACTATGATTATAATAATTAAAGTATTATTTTATTCTTCATTCAAGTTGATTGAAGAAGCTGACACTGGAGCACAGTGACTGGATGTTTGCTGCAGGTCTGACTGTAGTTTATAGACTCAACAATATATATACACTCGACAATATTCATCTGTGAATCCAGTTGAAGTCTGTTTGATGCCTTTTTAAAATGCTTTTTAAGACTTGTAGGAGCTGCAGATATGACACATCATCATCTCAACATCTCAACATCATCTATAACATGTATCAATGTGAGGCTGTGATGCTTATTAGAGATCAGAGAAGGTATTGTGTTTTTCTTTGATGCTCAGCATTAGTTGGACAAACAGAAAGCACATTTTAACGTGTGATGTTGATCTTCCTACTTTGAATTTGTCCTCTAGAGCCCTGAGGAGGCGTTTTTTGCGCTCTCTCTCCTCCTCTCTCTCCTTCTCCCCGTCGTACTCCTGCAGCTGAGCAGGACCGATGATCAGGTTGAGCTGGGACATGGAGATGACCCAGGGGTCACTGTGAGGTCGGTAGAACGGGATCTGGAGGGTAATCTTTCCGATGAAGCCTGGTGAAAGACCACATGATGTCACATTAAAGAAAACAAACAAGAAGGATCTGACAACACTGACACTTCATCTACGTCATGTCCAACTAAACACTGCAGCAGACCAGACTGATGAGTTCAGACTGTGAGAGTACACTAGTAGTAGTACTAGTAGTAGTAGTAGTAGTAGTAGTAGTAGTAGTAGTAGTAGTAGGAGTAGTAGTAGTACTAGGAGTAGTAGTAGTAGTAGTAGTAGTAGTAGTAGTAGTAGTCTGCTTCCAATAATATAGAAATATTTTTCATTTCAGAAGTTCTCTGTTGGACACCAGATGTTTCCTCCTTCACTGTCACACTGTGTGAGTTGAATACTGGACCGTGATTGGCTCCAAACAAGTTGTGATGTCACAAAATGACACTTATATGTAAACACTCAAAACTTCAAGCCTGCAGCAGATGAATGTGAAGACTGTGGAGACTCTTTCTAGGTGATCATGTCATGAAAACTGACCAAACACATGGAGACAAAAGAACATTATACAAGCTGAACCACCGCTGCTGACAAGATAAACAACCTCTGGTAATATCAATGTTGACGAGCTAACAGACACTTTATTTCAACTGAATCATCTCTTCTTACTAATTTCTTTATCATTAAATAATATAAAGGTGATGTAAAAGTGTCAGACTGGCTGATGAAGAACTGACAGAGCAGCTGAACATCGAGGAGCATTTAGCAGCTGAAGAGACCAAAGCAGAGCTGAGAGGATCTTCATTATATTATTATTATATTATTATTCAGAACATGATCACATCAGGATGACATCACACCGAGCCGTGCCTCATCACTAAAAATATCACTCTGCCATTTCCATGGCAACAAACCAGCAGCCTAAAATATCGATACAAACTTGATACAAAGTTTGATTTCTCTGGTGGACTTCGAGAGGATGAGAAGAACACAAAACCAGCTCAGTCACTACGTCCTGGTCCACTTGTTGGACTGTCAAATGTTTTCAGGAATATCTGGAAAACACTAAGCAAGCTGTGGATTTTACAACTATTATAATAACCAGGGTCAGTACTACTCCATTAACATCTACGTCAGGTGGAGAACTTTATTAACGACCCTCCTCAGGAGAGCAGGTCAGGACAGAAGACTCTGAGAAAACTTACACTACCATCATTCATGATACAATGAGATTCAACAGGTGGGTTCATCAAAGAGTCTGAAAGACCTCAGACTGCATCACTGTGGGTACAAAACCAACAGCTGACATCACGCTGACATCACGTTGACATCACACTGACATCACACTGACATCACGCTGACATCACGCTGACATCACGCTGACATCACGCTGACTACAGTCAGACTCTCTTCTATCTGCACTGGCTGCTCAGACATGCATGATGAAGACTGAAGTATGCTGCTCCGCCATCTTTACAGTATGTCAATAAACAGGAAAATCCTGACTGGTTTATCATGATGGACCCTTTGACACATTCTCAACACACTGAAGCTGAAGTAGACGTTTTATTATGCAAGCACCAAAGCAGCAGAGAACAACGGCAGTAGAAGAAGAAGACTGTTGTTCTAACATGGTTACTGCCAGCGCTGCCTTGTAGTCACATCATTATGTTACATCATGTTACGTATTAATTGACATATATGGAGTATCTGTAAGACCACATACAAACAAACAGTGCACAGCTTCTAAAGAGTCGTTACTAGCAGACACTTCTGTTCTCTTCACGCTGTCACAGACTCCTCGTTACAATTAGACGCAGACAAGAACTATTTTCTCAGTCAGCTGCTTGTTACTGTGACGTCAACGAGATGAACTCAGCACACTCCTCTCCTTCATACTCTGCTTTATGTATCTTCTATTTTCAACACAATGTGAGACAGTAAATATACTGGGGTCAACCCTACAAACACATCCTCTACTCCACCGTTTTAGTTCAGTTTAACCTTTGTGAGGTCATGTGATCAGTGTGTCTCACCTGCTTTGACTTCAAACGGCAGGTCAAACTCTCGGAGGGCATCTTTCCTCAGAGGGAGGTTCTCCAGCTCCACTGCACCTGAGGAACAACAAGGATCAGACAAACGCTGTTTAGCAAACTGGAGCTGTCTCACCTTCCCAGTTAGTGCTGATGATTGGAGAGAAATACACACTCAAATCTCTCAGATGTTAATCTACTATCACACTGAACGCTGACTGACTGCACCGCATTAACAGAATGAACTTGAACGTCTCATTTCATTGGGTGACTGTATGTGTTAGTGTGTCTCCTGCTGTGTTCAGGTCTCTTGTAGATGAGACTGTGAACTCAGTAAGACCACCTGATTAAACATGAAACATTTCAAACACACACTAGTGTTTTAGGGTAACCAGGGTAACCAGGTTAACCAGGCTAACTTGATCCAAGACCGTCTGTACTGAATGGTTGAGGACAAACAGACGCACCGTTATGCACCTGATGATGTTTGTGACGTCCAGCTCAGATATTTCCTCTTTCTATTTTTACACAAAAAGATCAAAATGATCTATGAAATGCTCCGAGCACATCATCCATCTTTAGAGGATGAACGTTTCCATTTTGGACTCTGGTCTTTCCAGGAACAATATATAATATAAATATATATATCACAGGATATAAATATCACAACACTGACTGACTGTAGCCTCAGTTTGTGCCTGTCACTGAGATGCTGGTAGCATCAGCGAGCTCGATAAGAGACAGCAGAGAACTGTGGTTACAAAGATTTATTCTTTTCTGTGGCAGTGAACACAACACTAACTGCTATATTCAGAGCTTCAGATATTGAGGCTGATGACGGTAACGTTAACATGATAAACAGCAGGGCACTTCCCACACACACACACACACACACACACACACACACACACACACACACAGTGTTGTAGAGCCGCTAACAGGTAACACACAGAAACTCTCACAAACAGCCATGAAAGTGCTTCTAGTCAGTGGACACGGAGAGTCTGACGACTGCTCCTGGCTGGTCATTTGTCTCGCATTTCTTCATTGTCACCTATACTTGCCGTTCATCTGACGGTCAGCAGTCTGTTCAGTGACTCTATAAGGAGGCGGGGGGGTCGTGGTAGAGCAGCTTAATCAATTCTGATTAGTCTCATGTTTTAAAAACAGTGTATCGATGCTTGGTGTCAGTATATCAATAACATCTCACAAGCAGTAATATCACAAAATATCACAATATCAATTTCTTGGTCCACCCCTGATAGGTTCACAATGTTCCCAGTGTGTTAAAGCAGCAGTCAGGTGTCTGTAATCATTCCTCCTGTTCATACTGGATATTAAAAAGATCCTTCAAATGTGTTTTAATAGAAGTGATGGAGGATAAAATCCACAGTGTGTCCACACAGTCATTTAAAAGTCTGTGTGAAGCTTCTATTCAGCTTCAGCAGTCTGAGTTAGTCATATCAAGTGGATATCTGACACATTTACAGTCTTTTTAGCATCAAATTCCCTCTTTGTGTTTCCTCGGACAGTGTTTCCCTGTTGAGCTGCAGGTGGAAGTATAATAACAAAAAGAGGAACTTTGGCACTAAAAAGACTGTAACGTTGAAAGATATCTACTTGATTTGACTCATCTGGACGCTGAAGCTTCATATTAGCTTCAGATAAACTTTTGTGGATTTTGTCCTCCATCACTTCCATTGTAAGGTCATTATGAAGGGATCTTCTAATGGTCAGTATGAACAGGAGGAATGATTACAGCAAGAAAAACAGCTTTCAATGTTCATTTGTGCTCCTGACTGTTGGTTTAACTGAATATTGTCTTAAGAAAGACTTGAGAAATAGTGAACTCGTCCTTTAAGTCTTTACATACAGTATTCACATCAATTTGCAGAGACTCTCACAGTGATGAGATACAGTTTGAACTTTATAAAATGTATCTGCAACTGCATTAATACTGTGATGGACTCCTTTAGTTTAAACAAGCTGATTTTCATACAGCGGAGGAGGAGGAGGAAGAGGAGGAATTCAAACATTCAAACATCTAAAACATACAAATGAACCATCAATAACTGTAAGTGACCATAAAAACAGAAGCGTGTGTGATTACCTTTCAGCAGGGCGATGGAGAGCTGGTCTGTGTTCAGGTTGCTGACATATTTTCCCAGGTACGTGTTCAGCACCCAGGCGACCAGGCCCTCCAACATCCTGACGGCTCGGGGATGATGATGAGAGCTACCCCGAGCTGTGGGAGGAAACTGTGACCACCAAAAGCACCACCCTCACGGTCGAAGCCCTCACAAGTGTTCAATGTCTAATAAACACACAGGACACAAATAATATGACAAATTACAGGATTATATGTGTTCTGTTCTCCATCTATTTAATAAAGTGGTTTCATAAACTGACCAAACGTCTGTCCTCATCAGACCAAATACAATCTGTTCTCTGATATGGAAGAGACATAATCTGACACTATGTTTATATGTGTTTTTGCTAACAGCCACTTGTAAACACTCTGTACAGGTAACTTCAATTACACTTCAACTATAGTTTGTCTACAGGTAAGAAGACATCAAGCCAAATAAAACCCGGCATTTACAGATTAGTTCACACCGCTCACTACCGCCTTCCTGTGATATCGCGCTGTAGAGATTATAATCCCGGTCCCAGGGCTGATTTGGGACTCGGAAGAGATTTCAGTTTCGATTCAGAAGTTACACGCCTTTAACACAATAACGTTCAACAAGGTCATATTTACTTGGAGGGTTTTGTGGAGTTTGTGTGGCCGAAGTTGAAAGTTCAAGGATGACGTTATTTCTAAACGTGTAATGTTGCTTTTAAGAACCAGACAACTAACGTTAATCACCGTAAATGAGCAACAATCAGCTCAGACCAGACTGAAGCTGCCGGACGGATAACTGTTACCACTGCAGTTATTTACAGTATTAAGGGAGTGACGGTGTCTTATCACAGTCGATGGCTTACCTAAGGTTGCCTTCACTTATCCGACGTTGGCAGGGTGACAGTAACTTTAGACACTCAACAGGAGTTAGCCGTTAGCAAAGCAGCATCCTAACATGACCTGACCACAGCTACCTTTATCTGAAAACAGCAGTGTTACTGACTCACCGCCAAAGACAACAGTTGAAACTCTTCGTCGATTTATCGACGCAGCTTTGCTGAGCCCATGTTGATGTCAAACTAACACCGCTGTCAGGAGGCGGTCATGTCTTGTCACAACCACCCAGGACAGGACTACATGACCTGCAGGACGTTACCGTGAACTGTCAGCCAGTTTTCCGACATTCACTAACGGTAACGGACATGAGAGCTCAACTAGGACAAAGTGAAAATGACCAGGAACGTATTAAAAGCTGGCACCGTCAGCGGGCAACTACTAACTCAGCGTGGCTGTGGTGACGGACAGGGCAAGGTTGTGATCCTACTTAGCTACCACTTAGCTAGAACTAGCATCCGAAGGTGGAGTGCTCATAGCCAAAAACAGCCAGCTGGCGGTAAAACAAACTCAAAGGCAACACTAACCGCGTCCGTTTTCATAGAAAACACAGTTTATCCTCCCCGAAGAAAGGGATTATTGTTGTATTTCAAGTCTGCAGAGTTTTGCGTCGCTGCATCGTAAATAAACACACTTCCTATTAGCGTTGAACTTCCAACAACACACACTTCCTGTCACGTGACGAAAACAAACCCTTCCTCTCGTGTTGCGTTCAGGTGAAACCGGGAAAACGGGAAGCTTTGCATTAAATCGTGAATTGAGATGCTCTGTTGTGAACTTTTACCGTCTAAAAGCTGCGTTGGCGCGGTTGACTATACTAGCTGAAAACATGGTAAGGTCTACTGTTGATATTAGCAAAACTTGAAGTAGGGTTGCATAGTAGGCCTATTTTATAGTGTCACTTGTCCATCAGACATGTTTTCTAAGCTACGGCAGTGAGCGGCATTCTCTGGTGTTTGTACTATATGTGTCGTTGGCTTAAAGCTGTTGAGAATAGTGCCTTCTATTTGGTACTTAGTTAGCATTTGATGATCTCTTGCACTTGAACGGGCACAGGACAAAAGACAGAGACCTCAAACACAACATGAGCAGCTCTCCGGCAGGTGAAGTTCGTGTTTCCTCCGCAGGGAGGCGCAGTGAGACAGAAGGTCAGTGTGTTCACCTGCTGTCTTTGGGTTTAACTCAGGTGTCTTACTTTTAACCGGGATAAATCGTCATGGTAACTTATACTGAACAGCTTACCTGCTCCGGAGCAGGTTTTTTTTCTTAATTGACATATAAAAACAATTATAAGTTATTCTACCATAAAATGATGATATACTGCATATACACAAAATATTCATCTTACAGAAGAAAAGTAGGAAACAATAAACAAACTCTGGCTAGGGAGAGTTACAGTTTTACAAAGATTTTAAACAAAAAACAGGTATTAATAGTTTTTACAGCCTTAAATTAGAAGAAAATCAAATTAAAGGAGCCTACTGTTTGACTTCCTTTGTGAAAACCAAGAAGTTCGACATTTTACCTGTAAATGTGCTTTTATGAATAGGACATTTAGCCAATAAAATGTAAATATTTGTAATTTATAGCTGCAAATTCAACATAGAACTATCTTCTAATATTCCAAACTGCACATGTTTCCAAAATAATAAATAAAATAAAATGTTCATCAATATGGCTGTTGATAAAGACACCTGTTATTCCAAAAGGACAGCACCAAAATAAGCGAACAGCAGTCTCAGCGTAACTACAACAAAATGTACAACTAATATCAATATCTTTTTATTATTATTATTTTGTAAAACATAGCAGGGTAAAGTCAATGACTAAGTTTGAAAGAAAAACTTCCTTAATTTTGTTTGTTGTCAGATACTGATTAGATAAGAGCCAGGCCTGTTTCTATGTCAGGTTACTCACAAAGCATCATTAAATAGTGTGATGAAGTGGTTTTTAAAGAGTGATCACATTTATTGTTATTACAGGGATGCAAAGAAAAACAACTTTCCCTCACAAGACGAGACAAGATACAGCATCGCCAGGCTGTCATTGTAAATAAGAAACTGTTCATAATGACTTGCCGGGTAAAATAAAGCTTAAATAAGATAAATTGTAGTATCCAGAGCCTGTTAACTTCAGGGGGTCAGATCACAACCTGTCAACAGCCAATCACATCACTGGAAAAAAAAAAGAATCATCATTCTTACAGGATCCTGACAAGGACAAAAGTCCTGAGTTTACAATAAGTCACAAGTAAAACAGAGCAATATATATTTTTATATGCCAGTAGAATCATTTTATTGTTGCAGACTTCTGTTTCCACTGTCACATCCTGCCAGGACATTAATGTATGTTTGGACTCACTGTATTTTTGTTCTTTTGAATTCCTTGATTGTCATTGTTCATCAGACTTTTTCTGTTTTGAGTCGGACTTTTTGAGGGACTTTCTGTCATTTGGGTTTCCTTTGTTGGTCGGACTGTGCTTGTTGTGTTTTTGTTTTTCTGGTTTGCCTGTGTTTTCTCCTCTTGTTTTCATGTACTCCTCCTCACACCTGCCATGCATTTACCCTCGTTAGCCCTGCCTTACTCCTGCTGTCTTCCCCAGCCAATCACTGCCAGCCTGCCCTTGTGTCTAGTCACCTGTTCCTCATTGCCTTATTAGTTCAGTTAGTATTTAAGATTTTGTTTTGGGACACAGACCTTGTTGGATCATTGTTCTGTTTGTTCTATTTTGTCCTGTTCTGTCCTTGACCACTTTGAGAATAAAGAAGATTTTTGTCAACTGCCGGTCTCTGAGTTTGGGTCCATTCCTGCTACTCACCATGACAATGCTTTTACACACTGTTGTCTTTTATCAGAGAAATAATCCACACATCCTGATTGGTTCCCATGATTATAAATGCAACATTTGGGTCAGATTGACCTCATCAGGCGTTAACTACTTTTCCTCTCCTCTCTGCTTTGGCAGCAGTCTGACATTACTTTAACTTTTTTATATGCATCACATATTTAGAATGATTTATCATCAGACAAAAAAGCAAAAAATACATATACATAGGCCTACTGTATAATAAAGACACATTCATATTCATTCACACACTCATTTTAAGCTTTAGTCATATCTTATATTATAATAATAATATTTGGGAATTGTCTCTCATATTACATCTTCTGTTGTAGTTATGTGATTATATTGTTACATTTCACCTTAATGAATATCACTGTGCTGTTGATATAATCTCCACCATTTCCTCTCATATCATATAAAGTACGTCATTCATGGTTCTGCTGATGTCGCTCATAATTAACAACCCCGCCTCTTTCACATGAGCATGTTGTAGCTGGAGAACCCAGAGTTCACAGAGCTAGTTCACCTCAGCTTTGTGATACTGGTTATCCAGTGAAGCCAGTTAAGCCAAAGAAAGCCAGACTAAGTTGAACTTGCTTCGTTGTATAGACCTCTGATCCAGAGCAGGTTAGCCGTTCAGCATTACCAGGGTGATCTACCCCGGTTAAAAGTAGGCCTGCGTCGAGATACTGGAGAGTCCTGAGTTTACAATAAAGTGACAAGTAAGAATCAGCTTTATATAGCCTCTGCCTATTCTTATAGTCAGTAGAATAATTTTAATGGCTTCCATTTCACTTCAGAAACCAAATAGAGATGTGATGACATCACAAACATTGATTGGCCCCAGCAGTTGTTGTCCTAAGGCTATCATACAAAATGTTAGTCTCAGGACAACAACTGCTTGGCAAAATCAGGACTTGTGTGAACATCACTGGGGCTGATTTTTATCTCCAGTTTCAGAAGTTCTGATACAAGGTTATTTTTCTCCCAAATTTGCTGTAAAAATTAAGTAAAAGAAAAACTCACAACTCACAGTTCATGAAACCCCCGTGAAAAGCTTTGTGAATCAGGATTGTTCTTTAAGTGGATTTACATTCCAGGCAATCTGCCATTAAAGGCCTAAATAATCCGGGGTCACACCCATCTTCCTCGCTATCCAAGTTGGCATCATCACGGTTTTGTCGATGTTGATGGAAAGGTCTCAGTGAGGACATCCCTTCCCCTGAAGGAACACAAGCTCTGGTTGAGCTTTAGGAGGTGCCTTCACAATCACTGTGAGATATCTGCCAGTCATGTTCCCTCCATATGACACTCAGGTAAATGAGAGGAATATCTGGGTATCATCAGCATAGCAGTGGTAGAAGAGGCCACTCTGACTGTATGGTTGCATCTCAAATAGATATTGTCTATACTATTTTGTAGTGTGAGACAGTTATCTAAACCTGTTTATGTTGTTTGTATTTACTGTTGTGACAATGTTTTTATGCTGCCCTATTGGCCAACAGCCTCGTTTCCCAAAATCATCTTAGACTTACAACGGGACCAAGGTCATCTTTGCCTTAAGATGCTTTTGGGAAACGGGGCGCAGGTCACTTGGCTCAGCTGAGGTTCCATCTCAGAGTCGTCCAGCTAAAAAGTTAAACCAGGCTGAACACACACTGACGTTCTTAGAGCCCCACAAATACACTGTCCATATCACTGTCATCTAACTGAGAATAGTCTGTTCTTAAATTCACCTTAATGTCCACAAAGCAGGCACAGCGGTGCTTTGATGCTCTCACAACGACAAAGTTAACATGCTGATGTTTAGCAGGTAGCCCATAATGTTTACCATACTCACCAGTTATAGGTTTTAGCTGACTAACATTTGCTGACTGGCGCAAAGTCCATTTGAGGTTGATGGGAATGTCATTAGTTTCGCAGGTATTTGGTTATAAAACAAACTACAGGAAAAATTAAAATTTTGACCTGATGATGGAACAAGATGAAAATTTAAGGAATCACCAAAGTTATTACAATTCATCCGGAGAGAAACATGAATTGGTTTGTTTATTCTAGATGACGAAGATATCTTAAGAACAAAGACAAAATGAATAGAGAGTAGAAACCGTGATCAGCATTCATATGATTGGCTGAGTGCTGATCATGTGATTGCTATTAAACGAGGTGGGTGTGTTGGGAGCTGTAATGACGCGGCTCTTTGGCCACAACACAACAGGAGACGCACCATGTTGAAGAGTTAACGAAAAAATTATTTATTAAATTAAGTTAAACAAATGAACTGAATATTTACAATATGGGGGTGTGGATGTCCATATAATCAATAGTGTAATGTGCATGAGTGTGAGGTGTGTGAGGGTGTTGTACAGTGTATAAAAGCAAAAACAAACTAAAGCAACATAACCAAATCAAAAAGGCGTCTGTGGGGAAGAAGGAGAGAGGCTTAAATAACCTGGAACACACTGGCCCTCAGGTGTTCCAGGTTACCCTCATGATCCACCTGCAGGGTCAACAAAGACTCAGGTGAACAACAGCAACAAGATGACTCAGCAGGCGTCATCACAGGAACCCTCCCAGCATGCACTGGGGCACTACATTCGTGGACAAAAGTCTCATTTCCTGTGTTCCTGCTGTTGCTGCTGAACACCGTTGATCACCGTTAAACGCTTCCATTTATGTTCATTGCTCATTTTTTGCTCCTCTGGGAAGCGGAGCAAAAAGTTATGTCTTTCCATTTTGAACACTCAGAATATGTAAATCTGAACGAATGATTTCAAAGTTTTTGTTGTTTACTGAATGAAATTCTGAATGAATGTTTACAATTTTTTTGCTTTGATTCTTTCATAAATGTAGTTATAATATTATGCATATTTATAATATTTGTGCAATTTTGTAAGAGGCATTAAATATATGACAATAAAACAACTGACATCATTAGAGGTAGAGACAGTGATTCTGATCTTTGCTCTCATAATACATCCTCTGGATGGCTGCGATGCATCATCAGTGATGTATCTTGAAGTCCTCAAGTGTTTCAGGTCTTTCAACATCAGACACCATCGCCCAGGTGACCCAGCTGGAGATGATCAGCCTCCAGTTTGCATCCCAGCAGCAGTAACCTCCTCCTGCTATGAAATGCCAAAGTGGATGAAAGCCCAGCGAAAACTGCGACAGGAAATGGTGATACAGGTACGAGAGAGGGCGAGTTACTGCATGAGAGAGAGACTGACTTATACTGCGAGACAAAGCACAAGTTCTTCAAAAGGGACTCTGGCTGGACACCAGATTCACTTTTAAGACTCATGTGGAACACTTATCAAGCAAACTGAAGGTCAAAACTGGATTTTTGTACAGAAACGAATGATATTTCTCTTCTGTTAGTTGAAAGACCATTGAACATTATTCTGTCTGTGCTTGATTATGGTGATATCGTATATATGCATACTTCTCCCTCTGTCTTAAAGCCTCTTGACTCCATGTATCACAGTGTGCTGCACTTCATCACTGGTGATACATTCATCACTCACCATTACATCTTATATCTTATGTGTTTTATCTGGTTTGTCTTTTGTTGTTTGTCACATGTCACCAGTGAATGTGGTCAGACTGACAGTGATGCTTCATGTTCTCGTTTAAAATTATAATTATATCAACATTGTTTCATCATAAATCTGAGAAAGCTGGACATTTGTATTTGAAAACTGAGTTCATGTTTGGGGTTCACCCTAAAACATCTCAGTCATGATCCAGCTAACTGTCAATAAAGTGCACTTCTAGCAGGTTTGGGGTTAAAGACTTGTTGCTCTGTCAGCAGTCGCAGATGAATTTTAAGCCAGTTTATGAGAGCCAAAAAATCCAGACTGTCAAATGATCAGCGTTCTAATGCGGATAACCCGGTTATCCACACATGAAGAAGAGAGGCCTGTTATGAGTGACCTTCAGTTAGGATGTAAACAGGTTTGTTTTAAAAGATAGGTTTATAGTTTTACACAGTCTGTCCTACAACAATATTCACATTCCCAAATGTATATTGAGACTGGTTTTGCTCTCTGTAATCATTCCTCCCATTCATTCCAGTCACTGAAACTTCTCTTGCTAACATGCTTCCATTGTATGTGATGACGAGGGACAAAATCCACACTACTTGCAAAAAACAGGCAAAAATATAAAGTTCATATGAAATTCCGAAGTTCATCTGCAGTAAATGTGAGTTAATCAAATGAAGCAGATATCTTCCAAAGTTCGAGTCATTTTATTATGAAACTCTTCACAATCTACAGTTACAATTTACTACAAAAAAAGGTAAAACTTTGTTGTTTGTGATGTCTAAATGCATGAAAAAGTGTGAAAAAGTGTGCATACATCATGGGTCACCTGTCTCAGTGAGAAATATTTGATAAAAAAAAATCACATCTTCAGCTGTTCAGGTTTGAAATTACACACTGAACAATATTTATGATTAAAAATGCAACAATCTTTACTACAGTGTAAGACTGTCTCTGACTGAACCATGCTTTTAAAGCTGTATGTGTAATTACTGGCCAGCATGTCTGCAGTTTATCAGCTCTGCTAAATGTAGTGAGAACACTAATCCATCCAGACCACACTGTGTAATCTCTCCAACCACAATCAGCTGGGAGGGACAGGATCTCTATCTGTCTGCCTGACCTCCCTCACCTCCTCCTCCCCAACTTTAATACTGACACAAATGCATATTAACCAGTGGGGAACCATCAGGGCTTTTAAATACAATGTATTACATGAAATACATCACATCTACTTCAACATATTGTTGCCACAGTGACAAAATTTGTCTCAGTTTCTAGTTAAAATGAGAAACTACATACGAAATCATTCTGTATTCTGTTAACAAGACAAGACAATGTTGGTATTTCATGAAACTTTCCTGTTATTACACAAAATCAAGATGTTTTGTTAAAATAAGGAACATTTCTTGTTATAATGACACTTCATAACAAATTCAGACAATCACATAAAATGTGATTTTGTGAAGGTGATTTTTTACACGGCAAACAAAGCACTGACATAGAAAATGAATTTGTAACAGTAAGTTACAGTATCAACTATAATCTTCTGCATCTCTTCTTGTAGAAGGACCATGCAAACTTCCCCTCTGAAGGTCAATTAAGTCTTATATTATCAAAATATACTGTGGTAAGACCTTAATTATTGTAGTTCACGTTGTACTCACATGGTGCATGTTCCATATAAAAAGTGTTTAATTTAATGACATCACCTGGCGTCAGGGGGCCATTTGTTGAAGCCGTCGAGTGTAGTTTGTTGTGTGTAATGTACTTGGAACCTGGAGGTGAAAAGGTGCATCTTGTACAAATGAGTGGAGGGCAGGAGAGGTGGAGGTAAATAGAGAACAACAACAAATCTTTACAACTTTCCTAAGTATCACTTAAATCTGCATAAGCTTTAAACTGACATCTTCAAACTACCTTTTTAATCTTGTTTTTTTAATGAAATCCCTGAATCTATCCTTTCTCACCTCCCTTTAAATAGTCTCTCTTTATGTTTGTTTTTGCTGTTGCAGTAATATCCAACCATGCCCTTTGCCACTGCATGTTGCAAACAAAAAGCATAATAAAACACTCCAGCCCCCCTCATGCACCACTAGTTCTGGCGGATGTGAATCCCTCGCTTCACTACTGCTGACTCTAATAAACCCCGAGCCCATTGGCTGGCTCTTATGTCACCTCTCCACATAATCCAGGGCAGGCCCACTGTGGAACAGAGGCCATCTGTTCCAGCTCACAGATCCACCACCAGCCATTCACATCTGGCTGAGCCAACACCATCACATCATCCCAAACACCCAGCAGCACCTGAAAGAGTTCTAGTATCTTTCATCCGACATCACACACACACACACACACAGGAGGAAACAGCCATACAGTGACACACTAATTCATTTATAGTAGCTACATTTTAAGTAGCATTGAACCTGCAGTGTGGAACTTTTACATATAAATGAACATCTGTTACATTCAAGCCCTTGTCGAATGAGTTCACACAATGCTGATTAAGCCTATCAGCGCCAGATAATCTCTCTGTATTTCATAGTATGCAGAGTTTTTAATCTGGTGTTGGGTTTGATGTCCCGCGGTGGCCGGATGAATGCATGAATGCAGACGTCCGCTGCTGGTTAACTTCTGGTTAGCTCTCTGTTAACTTGAAGGGGGATAAAATAATTTAATCGTGCAGCTCTTCTAGACTTTCCAAATGTAAACAGACTGAATGGATCAAATTCTGATAGTGAAACAAGTGATTTCGAATTCTGTGACGCTCAAAACAATTTATCTACTGTTTTACAGCCACAATGATGTAAGCATGTGACCACAGTGTTTATTACTGTCACTGCCAGAAGGGGGAGACAAAAGTCTGAAGCTTTAAGCTCATTAAGCTTTTCTAAGAAACAAAAATAAAAGTGCAGCCCCTCCTAGTTCCCCGAGAGACAGTGTTCAATGAAAACAACATAATGACTGTTTCTAGAGCCTCTCCACTAATGGGGCTAAAACTGTTCGACCTCCTATTACACTACGTAATTCATTGTGCACAAGTGTCAATGTGAGTGAAAGGATGGGGAAAAATGGGGGAAGATGCCCCCCAGGGCAAGAAACCCTGAACAAAGACAAACATAGAGAGCCAAGAGATCGAAATGAATGTGATTCATCATCTGGAAGCTGTAGATCACATCGACTATACGACACTCCTGACATTAGTTATGCTGAGGAAAAGGGTTGTCTCTAAACATAAGGTTATGTACTGACAGAAATGTACAAATGCTTATGAGGAACATCCCCAGGCTGAGGTTTTGTCATGTATGGACTATGCTTCTGGTTTGTTTAAAGGTCAGTCAGTCAGTCCACCACTTTGGTCTAGACTGAAATATCCCAGTGACAACTGAATGGGTTGTACAGTCCTTAATGGTTCCCAGAGGATAGCTGGCACAATGGCATTTGTGTGCACGGTGAACGGGTGTGATCAACACAATGGATCACACAAAATCCACTGGCAAACCAGCATTGGGCTGTCTATAATCAGTGGTTGGACTTCTTGTTGTGGAGGACAGAGGACAGGCAACATACCGCGTTTCTATCTGCAACGCACACTTTACCAAAGACTTGTCATCAATACAACGGCGGTGGAAATGAGGTGTCGGAGAAGGCTGAAGTTGAAGGGGGATGCAGTCCCAACCATCAGCGTTAATAAAACGGTGAGTTGTGAACTGAGGATTTTTTCAAATGATTTATTCACACCATAGACTGTAAAAAATAAGGACATTGTGACATCACCAATTGGTTTGCAAACTGCCGTTTTGAAGCTTCGAGTTTGACCATCGCCATCTTGGATTTGGCCGTCGCCATGTTTGATTTTTGGAGCCAGAAGTGACCATATTTGGACGAGAGGGTGGAGCTGACCATAGCGCTAGCTGCTAGCTTGGTTCGCACGGTGCATTTGCAATCTATGGTTAACAGTGATAATGCTAATGCTAATGCTAATTACCGCTAGCACAAAACAGGCCTCAAACCATCAAAACAAAATGTACTCACTGAAAAAACTGAACATCCGAGGATATTTTATCATATCCAAACACTGGACAAGACTGTTTTTTATCCTGGATAAATTATTTCACCCCCCTTCACTGCCGCCGTGGCATTACTGCAGCATTACCGCAGTATTACCGCAGCAATCACACACATTGAAATGAGTGAGAATATGTTCCATGGATACCATTTCTCATATATTTTTGCATCCAGATTAAACAAACAAGGTACATTGTGATAATCAGTGATCCTTAGTGGTGTTGGTAGGTGTATTTTTGAACTTTGGACAGATCCAGGCTTCCAGTCTTTATGCTAAGCAATGCTAACCATGTCCTGACTCCAGCTCATCACTTAAAGGTGCTTTGTGGAATTTTCTTGTAAAAAGATATTTTACAAGAAAATAACTTGTAACATTGAGCATTACTCACCAAAACTGATTGTGTGTATCCTTGGGGTCTAACAAAGGTGTAGAATGCATTTCATTCTTCATAAAGCATTCGCAGTGCTGATTTTAAAAGTATTTTAAATCCTGCATTGGTTACATACATGTTTACCAGCTGTGCATTGCTGCATTTCTTGCCACATTGCTGCCAGCTGTAGATCATTGGAATGGTGTGAAACCATGGCCAGATCTGTGTATCTTGTTACCTGTGTGCAGATTTATGAATGTGTCCTGTATGTGAGACAAACAGAGCAGGGAGCCACTCATTAAAAACTGCTCACAGCTGCTCATAGTGCTAGAGATCAAAAACTCCATCGGAACATCTCACTCTCAGGAAGAAAGCAGATAAGTTTATTTCCCAAGATGCTGACCTTTTCCTATAACTCATTGGTGGTTTTTTGAAAAAATGTATTTCTTAGTTTAATTTAATATTATATTATTACTATTTACACTAACAAAGCATCAATGCCTACAACACTAAATACTTAGTAGTACAGTAATTCCCTGAGTTGCCAACTATATTCAATGTTGACCATTTTATTTGAATGTCCAAATTCTGAGGATATGAATCTATCTGTGCCCAGATGGTGCCCAGCGTTCATCAAGTGTCTCTCCAGCTGATGGGTGGTAGCCGGGTCACTGCCCCTCCCCTGCTTGCTTCCAGCTCAGTTTGTCCCTTTTGTGCCAACATGAGGCTGTTTTTGCTGCTTCGCCTTCTTACAAGATGCTGCTTTTCTGTCGCAGCCTCTCACTCCCACCTTTGTTAGGAGACTCCACACTGATTGGGCAGGAAACCTTCAACATCCCACCTGCACTGTGAACAACCACATTTGTCTCCCCTGTCTTTACAGTCCTGGACCAGCTCTTGACTGCCTCTTCACAGCCCTCCTCACCTCCACAGCCCTCCCTGGGACAGTCAGCTCTATCACAATGATCTTCCTTTATTCTGTTGACCACATGACTACATCTGGCATTAAGGTTGTGGCGAGGACTCTACTCTTATCTCTCATCGGCTGGCTGACAGTTGTACAGTATTTGTGTTTGGTTTCTCCTTCTTTAATTAAGCTGATGGTGTTCACTGTCTTACCTTCACTACCTCTCATCATGTGACTCTAAGCTGACAGTGATGATGTAAAATGATTATGATTAGGAAGTGTCAATCTCAATTTACTGCTCACTAGTGAGTTAATTACTGCTGAGTGCACATTAATGTATATGTAATGTATGATAATGTATTCTTTCTGATCCCTCCCCATATCCAAGTGCACCACAGGTGTCCCCAGTGCTCTAAGTTCACAAAAATAGGACCCTCAATGTAATGATGGTGAACTCATCATGGTAAGGTCCAATTCTTCAGTTCTGTTGTCATTTTTATTCAGCTTTTACTTCTGTTTAAGACATTTATGTTGCACTTGATTTCTGCCAGAAGCCATTGTTTGGTCATATTGTTTGTCCTTCATAATAATGAGTATTGAGTCAATACAAAATAAAAAATCTTTCAATCAATTTAATCAGAACCTGAACAAATAAAACCAAACTATCTTCATAAAAAGATATGGCTAAAGGTAAGTGAGATGTTTTTGTGTTTGTTGAACAAAATTAACTTCCAGCATTCACATTTCAAAGCAAAACATCTTTATTACATATTTTCTGTTATCCTCTGTCAACCACACCTGTTTACACACTGACATGTCCTGATATAATCCTCTTTCCAGTAATTATGACATGTAAAGCCCTTTCAAAGTTGACAATTTGACATTATAAATAGATTCCACCATTCATAATCCCCAGTATAGACCAGCACAGAGCCCACATACTTATACCACTCATACCACTACCACTGCTCTTAAACCATCGTTCCTTTGATGAGTTTATATCACAGAAGATATGTTATACCCTTCAGGAGGGAAGACTATTTAAGTTAGCAGTGAGAGTGAAGAATTAAGTGACAAACAGGGTAAATTCACAATAAAAACTTTCCAGCCCCCCTGAATTGGATAAACGCTCCCAAAGCCATAATCCACCTTGAGCAGGGTAGATTGTCACACAGACCCTGGTGCGCTGGCCTCCAACACTGCATGTGCCAGATATGGCCCTGAGACATCCAGCCTGTAAAGCGCAGCCAGGCTTGCTGCAGCACAAATGTCCTGCACTGAAACTGCAAGCAGGAGGGGCAGATAACAGACAATGCCAGTAAGTCACTCACACACTTAGCTGTGGTTAAAGCTGAGAGCAATACAGTTTTACTGTAATGGAGAGAAATCTCATCCCTACCACCTCTATAGGCTCAAATGGGTGATGAGAGAGGGTGTCTAACACAATTGACAGTAAGGGACCAGGGGCCTGGAAACTGGGAGACTGTGGCCTGTACCCTTCATGAAGCAAAACTTACTGTTGTAACAGAAAGGTAGAGTAATCCTCCCTTCCCTCCATATCATCCATGTTGAGGAGGTCAGAGCTGGCATTGCCCTCTGCAATCTTTGTTCCCGACCCTTTGGTGGGGGTGGAGTCATAGACACGCTAACTGGAGAGGAAGGGAAACTTATAAGTATTCTGCCACACTAGTTGCACCACAACATGTGACGGTCAATAGTGCTAGCCTGTGGGGTTCAACCTGAGCTAACTGCGTACCATAAGAGTCTGCTCACTGTGACACGTTAGCTAAGCTAACAAACCAAAGCTAACTGTAAACTGGTAGGCTTGCCGTAAAACGTTAGCCAGTTACACAGTCACACCAGTAAGTAAATACAGGGTAGCCAGAGGAACAGCTTGCCTTGATGTGAATTAGTGTAGCAACAAAGTACACTTCTTGCGAAGGACTTAGTCAGCAAAATCCAGACTGAAACTGGGAAATGGGTTTGATGATGTATTCCTTAAAGTGCTGGCATAGTGGAATACAAGAAATATGTACTTTGGATGAATTAGGGTGATGGTGGGGCCTCCTGTGCTGTAAAATTACTCATTTCTATGCCCTCAACCAATCAAAGTTATTTGAAATTTTGAAATGTGCGACTCAAGAGCTAGCAACATTGAGGTTGAACTCATCATTATGTCACACCCAACAGTCACAACAAATATACAGTAAACTTTAGCATGAGCCCGGCGCTGCCCAGCGCTATGCTGAGTGTGTATTTAACTTATGTAGTCGGAGTTTGTATTTCAGTCGGACGCTGGACACTGGAAGTGTGCTAAAGCTAAATGAGCGACCTCAGGCTACTTTGTTAGGAAACTCAGACATGATCTTACAGTTCTGAAACATCCTATTAAAATCTCAAATGTGCAACATCAGATTCTTCCCCTTCATTCAGGATCAGACTTCGGTTCAAATACTGCTATATACTGTTTTACGTCTCTAGCGGTAGCCATTATTATATGTTGAACTTGCATTAGGTTGCATGCCGATTGGCTGGGGGTGAAGGTGGGGGCCACACTTTCAGCTAATAGGAGTAGGTGCTCATTAATAATGCAGATTTTATGTGAATAGCTTCTAAATCAGCCTGCTGGAAGACAGAGGGGAATCTGGGCTGTAAGGAGAGGTGGATTTAGAGAAATCTAAACAACTTTTAGTGACTAAAATGTCACAGATATGTTTAAAAATAGACTCAGTATTCATAAATATTAGTCAACAAAGGCCATGATACCAGATCTTTAATCGATCATCTGCGAACTGTTAAACAGATATAAAAGGCTAGGCTTCACAAGCTGAGGGAGCTTTGAAAAATAACTGTTTGCTACATATGTAATGAAAATGGCCTTTAGGAGTGGATTGACTAGTTAACATCTACAGTATGTCAATAGTCCCATGTATTGTCTTCATCAGACAAATGGAAAATTTACATTTGTGTGCAAGATGAATAGATAGACACACAGACAGACAGACAGACAGACAGACAGACAGATAGATAGATCGATAGATAGATGGATAGATGTTCACTAATGAATCAGGCACTATATTTATATAACACATATATAACACACCAGAGTCATAGAGAGGTGGTTGGGGTGGATGACACAGAAGTTTGCATTCTGGAGTCCTGTGTGTTGTGAGTTATTGAAACTAGAGCCAGATACTAATATATACTCAATCAAAGTCAGTCCCCCCAACCCCCCTAAAATTTTTTAAATTCTTTCAAGGATATTCCCATGATTCTTTATTTTTAAGTTCCTTTAATTTTATACTAATTTCCTGGAAGTTCTCTGAATAATTAGCAGGTATCTTACAGTTCCTTTTTTTTTACAGTTCCTTTTTTAGCACCAGAGAAGGTGGTGCAATTTGGTACAAATTCTAAGAAAAAATAGAAAAAAGTGTTGCTTTTGTTAAGTGCTGATTCATTATATCCTTTATACTGAGATAAGCACATTTCCCTTACACTACCAAGTCTCATAACCCTTTCAGAAAATGTCCTAAAAATTAACAGTTACAAAGTAGTGACCTCTAGGAAATTGAGAAAACTTAATATGTTAATATATAATTTTGAACATTACATAGTTCATTCCACGAAACCTTCTAGGGGATTATTATGAAATTATGGACCTGTATGAAATAAAGATTTACCTTTGATTTCCCAACATGAAGTTCTGAATGCTGTCTCAGCAGCCAGTTGTTAAAACCCCAAATTCCCTGAAAAATGCAGAGGAGATGACCTCAGTCATCCTCAATGATAGCTATAGCCCTGATTGAGAGCACACATTCTAATGGAAAAAAATACTGACTTTTATTTAAGATGATGAGGAGTGGAATTTCAGTACTGAAATCCTAGGAGACATTTTGAAGTCACCATTTAGTGGCTATTAGTCATCTTAAGGCACTTCTTGCTTCTGCTTTTGGTGGCAGCTGCTTTGCTACGACCAATGTATGTTATGCTGTCTGTCTGTGGCATTTCTTTACATTGACAATACTAGTGCAGTGCCTTCCGGCCACTTCTTCAACACATTGAAAAATGAATACAGTTGATGTGAGGTGTAAATGACAACATGAAAGACACTAACATACTATTATACACAGATGTTATAAATAATAAGTACTCTAATCGTGAAGCTCTACCCTGCCCCTGCACAGAGCGGAGTGGCTAACTGAATGCTGGTTTATTCAAAGTTTATTAATATTAAACGTATCTCGTGTCCGAATTGCACCAAATTCGATACTGCACTCCCTTGGGTCCACAGCCATACACCCTGCAAGTGTGGAGTCAATCAGATGAACAGTTCAAGAGATATTCAAAGGACATACATACATACACACAGACAGACATATAGATAGAGTCCTTCCTTTAGTAGATAGATTATAATAATTATGATAATTAAATGTCCCCCTGCATGGAATGACCAGCATGCTGTGCTAAAAGTTTCATCAAATATGATTTGACAGCAAACAAAGCAATACAATTTTCAATTCTATACATTTTAAATCTATGTGGCTAAAACAAAGGAAAATACACAATATGAACTAAGGTACTTTCACACCCCTGTCCACATAATGTAGCGTTCTTTTGGTCTCGGCCTATTTATCCTGGTGTAGGCATTGCCCTTTAGATTGAAGGAATGGAAATCGTAATGCTACAACAACCAATGATATTTTAGGGTGTTTTCAAACCTTTATTGTTATAGTCCAGTGGAATCAGACTTTTCTCACTTGGTACAGTTGGTTTTGCCAGATCTGAACACAACAGTCGCACTCAGGTACAGACCAAAACAAGCGAACCAAGACCCTGTAGAGGAAGTGGTCTCAGTCCAATTACAATTGAATTCTCATTCATTTGTGGTTGGAACGTGAGTCAAGCTTGATCCGACCCTACAGTACTACAAGGCGTACTCTACAGGTTTGAGCTTAACATTGCCAGGTGTGCTTTGAACGCTGGGATGCAGATGAGTGAAACCAAAGTCAGTAGGTAGACGCTAGCTGAAGAAATCAAGGTCCAATCTGGAGCAACAAAGTACATTGCCTTCTTGATATTTGGGTAGACAGGCCCTTTTTACTGTGTTTATATTTTGCTCCGACCCCAGACAAATCTGACCAAACTGAGGTGATAATGTCACCATACTCATAGTGATGCATTTTGGTTCACTTCATTTTTTTCTGTGTGAAAATAACCTCAACCAAGGGGAAAACAACGAATTTACTGATTTGGAAAGAGAAAATTAATATTACATGTTTCAACATGACGATGCCACTGTGCACAAAACCAGCTCCACAAGGAAATGCTTTTCCCAGTTTGATGTGGAAGAGCTTGACTGGCCTGCACAGAGCCCTAAACTTGACCCCATCCAACACCTTTGGGACTAATTGGAGTGCTGACTGCCAGCCAAGCCTGATCACCCGACATCAGTGTTGGAGTTCAATGATGCCCTTTACACTGAATGGGAGCAAATCCCTGTAACCAGGTTCCAAAATAATAATCTAATTTGTTGGATATAGTAACATAATTTAGAAATATATCCACAACCCTCCAGCACCCAGAAAACCTTCAGGCATGAAGTTGTTGGTATTCGTCTAAGAAGGTCTAATTGACATATAGCTCGATTTTTTGTGTATGATAAGATAGATTTAGGCAGAGTTCAATCAGTATGTAAAATGGACAGTAGTTAGACACCATATAATGTGCATACTTTATATGTTTCATGTTGTACTTTATCTATTTTCTTTGTTGCGCATTAAGTGACACGATTTCATTCTGCTGTGCGCTCTTGTATGGTCTTGAATGACAATATAGATTACTTGAACCTGATGTAGACTATAGTAGGCTTGCCTTCATTAGCTGACATTTAATGCAAACGGGTGCATGTAGGCTCTGCGGGTAAGGCTCTGTGAGGAAGGAACGTCCTGCTCTGCTACAAATTAGCTATACTGGAAATATTATATCTTCAGGGCATTAAAGCAGGCATCTGGTCTAATCAAAAATCTGCAATGACAGAAGGAATCAGGTCACTGAAGGTCACTATTAATGTCTACAAAGACAACAGTTTACTGATGATACCTTTAAGGATTTCTCTTGACACCATTTCAGTCTGCCAAAAGTTCCCAGGTTCAGTTTTAAATACTGTATAATTTGAGGTTCAAAATAAGCATTTGTTGCCGTACTGGAACAAAATAAAATCACATGTAAAATAAAAGCTATGCTGTAAATGGAGAGAATATGAACATTTCAGGAAGCTTATTTTCAAATCCCGACAACTGCTCTTTCAACAACCAAAAGGCAAGGCACATAGCCACCAGCTGTTCCAGTGGACCCTCTTAATAGAGGTCTTGGGCAATTCTGAACCTCAGAAAACTGAAGAACCTGACCGAAACCAGGTGTTTGTAGCCAACTGCACTCTCATTACTCAGACTAAAAATTACCCTTACATTTGTAACTGTAGGTCAAAGCATCAACCATTTTCTACAATTACTTGACAATTTTTTTACAGTTACTTTCACACAAAGCTCAGCTGCTTTGATTTGTTTAGACTTTGACTTAATGTTTTCTTCTGTGCTGTGGCATGTTGTTTCTGTTGCTGATCAACTGCATGAAACTGCATTTGGGTGCAAGTCTGTGTTTTGTTACAAGGTATAAATCCATCTTTGTTGTGAGTAATGGCGTGATCAGACTATACAGGATATGAGCTAATTGCTTGATTGCATGTCTTGAAAGAGAAGGCATGCAATCAATAAAAAGCCTAGCATGCAAAAGAGGAGAGATGTTGTTGATTCTGTCAAGAGAAAGATGGGAAGCTAAGATTTAAATATGAGTAAGTATGAAACTATGATCGCCTGGTCTTCAAAGACAAAAATATTCTGTAGTCTGATCCTGGCATAAATCACAGGTCCTTTTTGGGGTGGGTGTATATTTTCAGACATGTGAAGACCTTTACAGTACAGGACCAACAATAAAGAACCGTGCTGTTACTGATCAGCTCCTACTGTGACTTCTCTCACCTGGTGGAGACATTATTTGTATTTCCCTTGCAGTGCTTGCATGGGCTTTGATTTCTTAAAGTCCCAGCACTACCACACATGATTGTCCCTCCACCTTCATATAGAATAGATTTACCAGTCTTGTCTTACATGCATATATTTTACAAGAATGCCTTAATCGCTGCGCAACGCTACAGCGCTTCTGTTTCTAACAAAAGCCATCACTGACATCATCAGTGTCTCTACATTTGGTTCTGTACACAGAAGTAGAAATTGCTACATTCAGTAAATGCAATACCTGTTCACAATGATTCAAGAATATCTGACATCTCCCAAACCAGTGTGTGATTCCCAGGATAGCTCAAGTGTGATCTTGGGTTTGACATGGTAAGAGCTTTCTTGGTGTGGCATTTTCCTTTACTTCTCACTCTATCCAACACCTCCCTTTGCTCAGATGTTTTGTTGAGCTTTATCTGGGATACCAAGAGGACTTCTGAGCAAGAGTTTTGTATGAAACACTTGCATTTGTTACAATCCATTTCCCCTTTTCCTCCCCCCATCAGTCATTTCCTTCCTCCTCATCTCCTTTGCTGCCCTTGCTGAGGCGCTGGAAGCAGTGGACTGTGGAAGCAAGGAAGAAGCTGGCCATTATGGCCGCCACAGAGACAGAGATGCCGGAGAAGATGACAATGAGGTAGTCAGTGAGGCTGAGGATACCCCGGCACTCCCGGAAACTTTCTTCAGAGAGTAAACTCAGGGGAACACGACGCCCATCCAGAGGCAGGGAGCACTCTATCCCCTCCATACCTGGCAAGAGAGAACACAAGAAGTAAACTAGCAGACAGACAACTGAGACACTGGCATTTCTGGCAAGTCACACCTGTATCAGCCTGCCTCAGAGGTCATTTATAAGTGGGTGTTCAGACTAAAGAGAGCATTGCATTAGTGGGTGTGTTGCTACAGGGTGAGATATTACAATCCAGGAACTCCTGTTGGAGTAATACATCCATCAGTTTGAAGGTTTACCCAATGCAAAAGACTCCACAGCAATTTATATTAAAATTAAATTGAAAAATCTACTTTTTTGGAAAAAAAATCATTTTATTCTCCATTTTAACAACGTTGAGGTAAATTTAAGAATCACTTCAGTCACACGTATACTAGCAGGAATATTTGATTGGTTGACACAATGCGTTGCTAGATGATTTTGTATTGTTTTGCTTCAAAAGTTGAGGTAGATTCAACTTTTTTGCCAGATGACGCTGTGTTTTACCTGGGCATACCTTTACGAGTTGTGATGTGAATTAATGAAAAAATGACCACTTTTGTTTTAAAATAGACTATTGTCAGTCTCTTGTGATAAAACGGGTTTTTGTGTGAAAACAAAATTGTCCTTTTTCACACCAATAAGTTAACTTGAAATAAACATTTACTCATACAATCAGTGTAAACAGTTGAAGCCCAGTCATTGTAACAGTGCAGTGCTACAAACAAAGGGTTCAAACTGGATCTGACTCTGCTCTGCCCTGAAGCTTAAATGAATGTTAGTTCCCCTAATATATTTTTTCCCCATTTGTTTTGAGAATAGCTGACACATTCAAATTTAGTTTCAGTTTGATAAAACAGCAAATGCATAATCAGAATTGTGTAAAATCCTCATATAGTTGAAAAAGCCAAAAGTCTTCACTCAAGACAGCGAAGTCTTGAGTCATCAGTCATTTTTAAAAAAAAAGTATTAGACTCTTTACTACTCTATATTATGCATTATCATTTATCATTTACATCAGAAGATACTGTAGATTATTGATCCCATCCACTATATGTCATATTCTGCCTGCTCATTACTGAATATCACATGATGTGTCTGGGTTGTCATCTAAGTCTTCTGTGGTGCACTGATTTTTTTAGATTTGCTTTTAGTGCTCTTACATTTGAACACAACAGTGGCAGAGAAAAACAGCCTATACAATTTAACTTAAGCTGTAATTGCTCTTCTCCTACACAGTTGTGTAATACACCTACACACAAACAATCAAATGTTCTCTATCTGGATCGTGCCAAACTCTAAATTACAGACTCCTTAAATTCACAGGGGTAATTTCAAAACAGCTGTAAGGCAGTGCAGACACATCAGTGAATAAAGTTGCCACTGATCCACAATAAGCATGTCTTTAAGATGATGAAGGGGCCGTCCTCACCTCAGGAACTCAGACTCATTTCACAGGTCTATTTCTGCCATGGCCTGCTGCCCTTCTATATTCAATTCAATACAACTTCCTTTATCTCTGGAAGGGCAACTGTATGCAGCAGCCACCATCCAGATCAACAGATACACACAGTAGATAGGAGGGAAAGAAAGATGCCGTGGATCTCAAAGCTGAAAGCATTCAAAGGCTTTAATCTTTAACAAAAGAGAAATACATCTCACTATAGTTAGCAGTGATGTGAATGGAACTACGTTGACTGGGTCTTGTGATCTTGTGATATTTAAATTTTCAACTGCTCAAAGGTCCCACCCTCCAAACAAACTAGTTAATCATTGATACATACAGTCATATCAAGATATAAGGTTATAAGGCTATAAGATGATAATATTTGAGTGTTGTGATTAGGAACCAAGCACAGAGTGGTGCAAAGGCCCTGTTGTATTGTAACGTGATGAAAACTGGTTTGTGATATAGGTCTGTGGCTTGAGTGTGACAAGTTGGCACAATTTTCAAAGTCAAAGCCCCCATCTTTAAATTTGATGTAGATGTGGAAGATGTGACATCTACAAAAATTCTATTGGAGCCATACTTAAGTCCAACAGGAAGTCAGCCATTTTGAATTTACTGTGCAATTGTTGCGCAGTGTTTGCCATTTACAGGTGTTGTGCTTTAATAAATACTCCAAGAAAATTAACCAGAGCAACTTCAAAGTTGGTTGGTGACATCTAAAGACCTTTGCGATGCTTAATTGTGAAGCTTTTTGAGTTTTCATGGAATGCCCTCGAGGTGCCGTGAAAGTTACTCTGCATGTTTTGCCACGAAACAGGAAGTTGTTGTAACTTGAATGTACATTGTCCAGACTGCCCCAAATCTCTCATGCCTGATAAGAGTCCCGGCCTGAACACATTTACATGTCAATACTGACTCATAGACATAGTGCCACCTGCTAGCAACAGGAAGTTGCTAGCAGGTGGCACTATGTAAATCATCCAATTTATATGAAATGTACATATGTTCAACACATGATGTACAGCAACATGACTTATAAATGAGTGAGTGTTCTCCAGCGCTGCATAGTGGACACAGGAAATGATATTATCTCCTACATGCAATCCAATATGTCCAATATATCCAATATTCATGAGAATGTCAGTTACCCTCCGGTAAATGTATTGCTGCATTAATATTTCACTTATATTGTATTGTCTACATGCAACAGGAAATGCAGACTAAATGACACATAGTTCATCAAATGTATACACAATCCAATATGTCCAATATATCCAATATTCATGAGAATGTCAGTTACCCTCTGGTAAATGTATTGCTGCATTAATATTTCACTTATATTGTATTGTCTACATGCAACAGGAAATGCAGACTAAATGACACATAGTTCATCAAATGTATACACAATCCAATATGTCATCTTCAAGATCCACGTACAGCTACCGGTCCCTACGATGCACACAAGGTGTGAAGGCCTGTTCATCGCTGCTTGCAGCTTTAATTATTCTTCTTTCTCTTGTATTTGGGTCTCAGAAACTGTAACAGCTACAATTACGGCAAGATGTTGGCGCTATAACAATGAACTTTAAGTTTTGGTCTTTAACTTTTGAAGCATAAGTCTCACAAACACATTTTTTTCCTGGATTCTGTGAGTCCAGACAAATCTATCCATATAAGCCACTCCCTCTTGCGTCTGGATAGATTTTCTGCCATTTTGAATTTTGTCAAAATCTGTTTTTTCGCTACTCCTCCTACAAATTTTGAGCAATCTGCATCAAATTTGGCACATATCTGAAACACTGTTCATCAATTGTATACACAATTTCCTATGTGACATCTCCAGTGCCACGTGCTGTACACAGGAAATAATATTTTTCCCGTTCACACAGTGTCTGATAATCCTGACAATTCAGAGCTGTGTCAACCGACCTCCAGTAGTGATACCACAGCTGCAGCTCCCTCCGACGTGCGCTGAGTGTGTTCATCGCTGCTTGCAGCTTTAATTATAGCGTGTTTTCACTGCCCCATGTGGCCAAAATAATCTATTAATGATGGTTTAAGAACTTGTGTTACTTGATATTGTGCTTCACTGGTGCATAATCCCTGACAAAATTTCAGTTAGCGTATTGTTCCCAATATAACAAAATTTGTAAAAATCTGTAAAACAACTGACTGAAGCAAGCCAGCATCCCTCACAACTAGTCTACAGTGGCAGGGCCCTGAGAGACAGAGAGACACAGTGATCGAACAAACTTAACCACTTGACTGTCTCTCCTCTGCTCCGCTGCGTCCATGTGGAGGAGCAGCTCCACCTGTAGTGAAACAGAGGAGAAAAACTCAACACGTCCATAACTAACAGCAAAACGCAGTAGACTCTCACACTGTGCTGAAATGAAACAAATGTTATACACAAATTAGGTAGATAACATAAATAAACATAGTCACTACTGTGTTTTGCTGTCATTCATGGTCGCGCCGAGTTTCTCTCTTCTGTTTCACCGGATGGGGCTGAGCACTGTGTGTGTGTATGTGTGTGTGCTCCATGACAGTGAACCAGGTGAAGTACTCTAGTTGACGACAGCTAACTACACACGTTACATTATTACTGCAAGGGTAATAAAAGTTTTGTGAGTAAAAAGCAAATACAGTAATTTAATCAAGTTGTAAATCTTTTTCCAAAAATGAGTCTTGAAAAAGGGAAGGGGGGGGAGGGGGGAGGGGGGGGTCGTCTTATATTCAGTTCAATACAGTACATTTGCACAAACCAGTTGACATACAGTTATCATGGAGCTCTGAGAGCTCCTGGACTTGAGGGGCGCTGGAGCGATTACATGTTTGCCTGGTTGCTAATCCAGCTATGGTGGTATCTGTGTAGCGGAGATGCATGTTACCACCGGCAGAACTTATAGTGAATCTACAGCGTATCTATGACGACTGCCTGTGTGAGCTGCATTGCTACGCTGTAACCCCCGAATGCACCAACATTTATGCTGCAGGCCAGAATATATCCTCTTATTAGGAAGCACAGGAGATATTATTATTACATAACTATTTTAACCCAAAGGCTAAACATCAAAAATAGTGATTGACTCTTCACCAAAACATTATTTTATTTTAGATCTGTATTCCTTATAGTTTCTGTGAGCTATGCTTTGTGAACACTGTTTTATCAAAGTCGTGTGTTTTCTGTACTAATGCACTGTAACACCTAGAAAACATTTTGTCCACTGTGTAGAGAGAAGCACATCCATTTTATCCTGCTTCTGCTGTAGTGCTGCTGTACCCAAGAGTCACTAGATATCATTGTCAAGTGTGAGTGTGAGTGTGTGTGTGTGTGTGTGTGTGTGTGTGTGTGTAAGACCAGAAGGGGTTTTCCACATGAAAAGGGACTCAGTGACCTCATCGCTTGGTGATATTCCAGTCACGTGGTGCTACAACAGGCAGCCAGACTCATGCTCACACAGGCATGCAGGAGACAGACAGACAGACAGACACTCACACACACTCACACACACACACACACACACACACACATGCACACACAACACAAATATAGTAAATCAAAAATATAAACACGCAGGCATCAGCACATGAACTCAACCACTGAAATATATTCATTATAGTATGTGCACAAAGACACAGGCAGGAACACACACACAAGCACATTAACACATGTATAAGCATTCATATGCACCAGGTGCACATGAACAAGAGCACACACACACACACACATATATGCACAAAAATGTGTGTACACAAACACATGGTCAAGTGTACACATGCGGAAATACATGGTTAAAGCATTTGTGCAAATGTATGTACTCAGGTGAAAAAGATTGGTGCACTCATACACATGTTGACAACACACAACATAAAAGAAGCAGACACATACAACAATGTCCATAAGTGTACATACACACTCACATTCTGAAAGTAGCAGGAACCACCGATATAATTATACTGTAAGTGTCTCTAGAAACTGACAACTTCTTTTACTCGAGTTCAATAGCCATTCATTTGAACTAAATGTGTGTGTGTGTGTGTGTGTGTGTGTGTGTGTGTGTGTGTGTGTGTGTGTGTGTGTGTGTGTGTGTGTTTGCTGTGAGGAAGGAGTCCAGACATGCTTGCTGTGTCAGTGTCGTGGTGTCATGGCATCAGATGTGCTGTATTGCTGAATAAGACATGTTGCTCGTTCACCTTTGACCTGACCGATCCAAACAGGATCGGAGGAGACTGTGTTCACAGTATGTACTCATTATTATTTAAAACTCAAGAGTCACTGTGGCACAGTTAAGAACCAACAGCGCGTCTCATTTCCCTGTTTGTCATAGTGTTGGAGCGAGTCACTGTTATTTAAATGACAAACTAAGCTTTGAAGGATGACGTTACTTTGGTCAGCTTCAACGCAAAGCGATGCAAAATTCAACATCGGTAGATTATTGCTTCATGCTAAGACCTTGACAGACACTATATCGAGTAATAATAAGCATTATTGTATTGTACACTACACTGTCAGCATAAAGTATGTTTGAGTACTAGCTTACTATCAGTAACTGTAGATCAACATTGATACAGCACAGGCTGTCATATCCTTACTTTATGCCACATTCATGTTATATTGGATGGATTGTTGAGACGCTCCAATCAGATCCACTGGATCTGTATCAGTCCTGATACTGACCTTATTTATTGATCAGGTATTGGCCAAATGTCACAATGCACATTAAATACAGTTTTCTGTTCTGGCCCATTCATTTATAGCAGTAAGCTGATGTGTGTGAAGTTATCACTGATACTTCCTACTTCCTGTGCTTCACAATAAATGTACTTTAATTTGAAGACACACTTTAAGTCCCACAGCGCCATGTGTCATAATTTATAGATGCAAAAATTACAGTCATTTGATTCCACAGCTGTCAGTCACGGAGCATAGTGACAAAGATTAGTGAGTGTCTGAAATCTCAACTTACTGCTCACTAGAGAGTAAACTACTAAGTGTTGTAAAGGGAGTAGTGAATGAGTGAATGAGTGAATGAGTGAATGAGTGAATGAGGGAGAGATTAAAGACTAGGGATGTGAGGAAAGGCCAGTATTTGTATTTGTATCTGTATTTATTGACGCAGCAAAATTATTTGTATTTGTATTCATATTCAAATAAAAGAAAAATCCAGTTTTTACTACACTTTTTACAATTTTAGGATATTAAATGAAAGTAAGTTTTCTTCAATAAACCTTCATGACACAGAGACAGACAGTGATGTAGTGTTGCTACGTTACGAGTCCCAACCTGCACACTGTTATTTGACTTTTTTTTATATCCAAATATTTTTTGAAATATTTGTACAAAATAAATATTTGTGGTTATTTATAGACATGGCCATAGTGTTGGCATGGAGCACCAGAATTACAGCCGACACACTTGTTATCCTAAAGGTTAATTTAGGAGGAGGAGGTGTAATGTGACAGAACTTACATGGCATTTTGTAATTTGTACACTATGATAATAAAGCACCAATATGCCAAGAATGTCTTGAGCTTATACACATGCACAGCATTCATTGAGACTTTTTTGTCACTCTGTTTTTAAACCTAATTGCAAATGAGCACTTTGTTAAATCTGGTTCAGTACATGTGTCAGTATTTAGAGAGTTCAATAGTGTGAGTTAATCGTGGCACATAGCTCGCAGAGACCACAAAGAATAATCCAAATCCAAAAATAAAATGGAATATTTCCCTGAGACATAAGTTCATCTGAAATGATTTATGATGAAAGTGATGATGCTGTTGGACGTTCCAGATGTGCTCGAACATTAATCATTCAGTTAACTAGTGAAGAGTGAGACTCGTGTCTACAACACAGAACTTTTCATCTCTCAGTCCAGACAAATGAGAGCATCATCTCTGTATGTTTTAAATTTTTTATCTGTATTTAATAGAACCACAGTTATGTTGTTATGTTCATGTATGTTAAGTCTAAGTCTACAACTAAAAAACACTACGACAGACTTCATTTAAAATGACTGGATGTTCTCTGTCATGGGACAAAGATTGTACTTTAAGCAACTTATGTCTTACCCGTCGGGAGCTTGCGGAGGTTCTCTGTTAGCCATTCAAACAGTTTGGCAAAGTGACAGTTGCAGAGCCAGGGGTTGCCCTCCAGACGCAGCATCCGGAGGGAGGGCAGTGGTTCCAGGACCCTGACGTCCAGCTCTGTGAGACCATTCCTCTCCAGCTCCAGCTCCCTCAAAGAGGTCAACCCAATGAAAGCATCCCTGCCTACCATGCTTAAGTAGGGGTTGTTCCCCAGACGCAGTTTGATCAGACTCCTGGACTCTCCAAAGGTTCCTGAGGGGATTTCTGTCAAGTTGTTGCTGCCCAGGTCCAAGAAGACCAGTCGGGAGGAGGTGCTCAGGGTCCCTGGCTCCAGCTGGGAAAGGGAGTTATTCCTCAGGTCCAGGTAGACTAGATCGCTGTACAGGACCAGGAAGTCAGAGGGGATCCAGGGAATCCAGTTGTTGGAGAGCAGGAGACGGCGAACATCTAAAGGAATGGAGTCCGGGACTCTGCGTAGACCTTGGCCAGTACAGTCCACAGTGTGATGGTCTGGACACAAACAGCTGGATGGACAGTTGTGGCCTCGCGTAAGCAAGGTGGAGGAGATCAAGGCAAGGAAAGGCTGCAGCCAATTAATGCATGGTAACATTGTCAAGGGGGCGGCAGCATTAATCAGGAGATGGGGGCGAGGGGGTCTCAACAGGAGGTAAGAGGGGAGGTCTGGGAGACAGACTGGTAGACAGGTTAAGATCACAGGAGGGGAGAGGGGAAGGAAAGGTCAGATCATAAAGGTTCAGGGTCCTGGTGCTGGCATCTTTTTGTGCTCTCGGCACTGCGAAGCGAGAACAACCTGAAGAGCCATCGAGAAGCAGAGAGCGCTGTTATCTAGGAGATCATGTAACAAGCAGTCTGGATCAAATAGCAGCCTGCTGGCTTTGAGGGAAGAGAGGGGAGGAGCAAAAGAGAGAGCGTGCAAGAGAGCGGGGACGAGGGGATGGGGGGATGTGAAAGAGGAGAGGATTAACACCGAGGTGAACAGAAGCTAACGAACCAAAGGCAAGGGGGGGCGGGGTTAGCGGGGTAAGCCACAAGACTTGTGTTTGTATGTGTGTAGAGTCGCAGGACAGCCCTCCATGCCTCATTAGTTAGACACTGAGGTAAACCAGCTGCCTCTGTCTTCAGTCAAGCAGAACCAGAGTGGGAATCCTCACTCACTGAAATCCTGTCAGTGTAGCTTGATGTAAATGCTCCTTCTCCAGACAGACAGAGATGAAGATGAGGATGCCATCATCATCTGTGACTCACATGTGACGCCATGACATACGTACAGCCAACAGCAGCCTCCCACGCAGTCCTCTGGAATCACCGACATTCCCTCCGTGCCTCCCTCCTCTATCGTTTTTCTTTTTCTCACCTTTGATTCGCTGGCTGGACAGGGATGGGAAAAAAGGTAGTTTCTCTCCCTGTCACCATGACAACGGTTCTGAAGCACTAACTAAGAGCAGGATGTACAGACGTGCCACGGAAGTGTCATTTTGGTCATGAGGCTGTCACTCTGCAGCTCCTAGCAGGCTGATTCACATGTATCATTACACCCGTCATATGTAACACACGAGGCTGACATCAGAAACATCTGTACCGACTGATGTAATCCAGCACGGTGACACTGCAACCAAAACCACTGAATGAGGCTACGTTCATGTCTAAATGTCAGTTTTTGTTCAGATTGTGTCACATTTAACTTGATTGAAATGTCTCGGCTGCAGTCAGAGTTATAACACCACAGATTTAGACACGACATTCATATCTGAGAATGTTTGAATCTTATATTGATAGTTTTGCTGATATTTGTTTTTTATTCATAAACTCAAACAAAAATAACCATTTCAGTGCTCTTAAAATAGCATGAACACTTTATAATATGCACTGTCAAGTTATACCATGCTGCAGTATATATAATGGAAATAGCAGAAGAGATTGTTCATATTTACATTTACTGACTAAAACTGTATTAATCCCTATGTCTAACAACTGCTGCTCTAAAACATGTTTATTGTTATATGGAGAATAAATGTGAAAAAGTGACAATAACTGTCATGATCATTTCTTCAGTGAAATAAGAGACTTTCTCTTGTATAGAGAGGTGCATGAGGAGGACGATGACCACCCACTATTTCATCTGGTTACACCTACAGGACAAAATACTATAAAAGCATAAAGGCTAACAAGCAGATTTATGTCAAATGTATTAAGCATGTTCATGCTCTCAAGTGGATGAAATTGTATTATTGAATGCAAACACTGGTAAAGCTTTAAGAATAGTTAAATAGCCACTTTCATGTTTTTAGGGTGTACATGCTTGTGACAGGCTTTTGCAGCTGGTGAAGATGAACCAAATATGATGAGCCTCATGTATAGTCTCTATCTGTATGGCCCTGTATAGATGATTTTCTATTTGTATGTAAATACATGTAAAAACAATGAACTCTCTGCTTTTCTTTCTTTGGTTCTGTGTCGGCTGCCGTGAACCCTTGTGGACATAAAGTAAACCTGAGACATCACGTCTATTACATCTGGTTATTCAAAGTTATTTGATTTCATCATGTTTGTGAATTATTTCAGTGTAGAATTAATGGATTAGAAATCCAAAAATCCCTCAATCTTCTGTTTGCCAGTGACATCAGGTTTGTAAAAAATTAAAAATTACATAATTATCCCTCGAGTCTTCCTAAACCACAGAGTCTCTGTTCTGAGAGAAAGATGACAGATGACAGAAACACATGTAAAAGGGCTCACACTGATCTCTATCATGTATGAAAAGTGTGTCATACAAAGTGCCGCATTAAGAGGAGGCAGGGTAGCACAGGATTGGTTGACCTATAACTTAAGTCGATCCAGTGGCACTGACGGCCATTTCATAGCCGGAGAATGAAAGAAATGAAAGACACAGTCTGGCTCTGTGTCCCTCGCTGCCATTCTTCACCAGTCCACCAGAGGCCCTCAGGCTTTTCTCCCCTTTTGTTTAGACTGGACTAAGTGGGATGAGGCTGATCTGTGACAGAATCAGGCTGTCTGAGGGGCAGGGACAAAAAATAGAAAGGGCACCTGATACATCTAATGGGCCTCCATCAGCAGAGAACAACGATGCATGGTTGGTAAAAAGGCTACATCCCCAATTTTATAGGATGATTCAGAATATAAGGAAAACAACACATCTGTATTTAAAAGGATTTACTTTTGTAAACATCTCTGTAATAAAACAGAGGGAATGGGTCACATTTGAAATGTTTATTTCTCAGGCACGTCAGTAGTAAAAGCATCAACATTTTGAGAATTAGCTGTTTGAGCAGTCTTTTTTTCCGGGAAGCAAGAAGTGTTGAAATCAGTTGAGAATCCTTCTTTGGGTCACATGTTTATAAATGTTATGGTTATGTTATGTCCCTCTCAACCACAGAAGATCTGAGAGCCATCCTTCTCCACATCTGTTTCTAAACTGGGTCTTGATCAGCTTCCGTTTGGAAAATGATCACTCAACTGATGCAGTTGTCACTGGCAATGTAGTATATATTTAGAGGAGCTTGGACATTGCTGGTAGGGAAGTTCAGTGACAATACTGTCTTCAGTCATTTGTCATACCTGTCCAGTTATGGTAAGGCTGTGAAAACCTGACAGTAGTGACCCAGCTGGCCTGTCATGACCTGTCATTGAGGAGGTAGATACTTAAGTTTAAAGAGCACAGCTGAATATTTCACTTGCTGTTTGCCATAACTATGCACATACAAGCATGTGTATCTGTGTAATATACTGTATCCTATAGTGGTGAACTGTTGCCTGTATTATTATTATTATTATTATTATTATTATTATTATTATTATTATTATTATTATTATTATTATTATTATTTCCATTATCATTATTATTAAGTTTTGAGCAGTTTTGAATAAGGTCTCCAGTCTAATCTGCACTGGGAATGGTGGCTTATTCAATATCTACAATATTAATAATATAATATTCAATATCTCACTGTTGAGTATTTCTATTTCAGTTGACTCACTCATTCAATAAACTGATCAATCCAGAGTCAATGAAAAGAAAGTGATCATGATAACATGATCATTCTCCTCCTCCACTCCTACAAAGAGAACATGATAACTCAACATCCCGCCTTCAACTCCTACCAAGTAACGTTTACTGACGTCACCCCTCCCCTAGGGCGTCACGTGAGTCCAGGTACTCGCGCCACAGTCAATGTCGCGGGACAGCAGGAAGCCGCCATGACGGAGCAACCTGTAAGGTAGGAGAACTTGATGGTTAATTCTTTATTTGTCAGGTTTAAATGTCGTGTGTTGCATTCAGTCGTGTAGTGACAGCAAACTCATTTAAAAATATAAAATGTTTTCTGTCGAGTCGGCAGCGTTTCCACCAGTGTTTTTTTTTTTCAAACCCGGCGTCCCGGGCCTAACGTTAACTACGCATCGGAGATTTTTCTAAATGTATTTTACTGGAGTTGAGTTACGACGGGACGGCTCGGTTGGAAAGCTACTTACTGTAGCTTACAAGGACAAAAAGTGTTGTTAGCAGTTGTGTTATAGAGCAGTTTTGATCATTTGGGGCACCGCTGGTGTTTTAGCTGCAATATGCAGGCTAACGGCTAACCGCTAACGGCTAACGGCTAACCGCTAACGGTAAGACAGCAGGTGAGTTAGGGAGCTGTGAGCTGCTGCAGTAAAAACTGTGAACGTAGCCGTGCACGTATATTATGAGCCACTTTTTGTGATTAAAAAAATAAATCATGCTTTCCTTCGAGCAAAGATGAAGTCCTGAATTCTGTGTAGACAAATTTTGCGGATTGAAGTGACACGAATTAGCTGCAATTCAACGTTATTTCATGAGCAGTAAAAGGTGGATTTTACAGTCAAATGTTCAGCGGTGGAAACGGACTTATTTAGAAATCTACAGGCTACTTTGTTTTAGTTTCAGTCAGACTTTGGATGTTATTATTTTAGATATGAGGACGCTTTGCTACGTGTAATGATCTCTCCTTTCATGCAGCTGCTCGGCGCTGTGTTTCCTCAGTATGCAGTCTGTTATTGTGCACGTTTACTTTCTAAAAGCTGATTACAAACCTGGTTAAGTGTATACAGGGTAAAGAAATCAGTGTTCTCCAGGGAGTAAAATCTATCTGTGGAAACCAGGTGTCTCTAATCTCATACTCTAATTACTGAAAGCAGGCTTCTCGTTTACATGAGATCAGTTTGGAGAAAACTGACTGTAACCTGGTTACACACTGCATGATATTGATAATACAAGTCAGTGATTTCTGTACCAGGATGAATGATCGTTTTAGCATTGATCACTCTCCACACAACATGCACCTTGCAATCACTACAATAATATGATCTCACTTATTTTGGTCTACTTTATTTTTATATATTGAATATATGATTAGTAGTTTTCAGTAGATTGTGGAAGTGCACAACAATATAGTTGATCTTATTTATTTTTATTAATTTATTTTGATTTATATAAAGGGATGTCAGTTTTGGTTAATATTGCTTTCGATAGACCGACACCCATTAACTGGTAACTAACCAGTTAATTTTTAAGAAAAGTTGTGATGTAGCTTTTGTTTGTCACAGCAGTCGGTGGTCAGGGCTAGCTAAGTGTTTTTCTATGCAGATGTTTTTGTATAAATAATGTTACTTTTTGAATATAATTTACATCATAGTATAGTTACAGACTCACACACTCTCCTGCCAGGCTCTTGGAAGCAGTCAAAAATGATTTTCTCCGGCAGTTAGCATTTATAAGACTGTCTGTTTGTCTTTTTGAGCTCCTTATCATCTGTCACGCTGGTATTTGGCAGCTTGACATATTCTGTTTCTGCAGTAGGTGTTGGAAGACACTTTGGACTCGTTTTCACTCGTCATGAATTTATTTTCTCTGAGGCAGTAAAACACGGTACATGAGCCTTCAGAAACTCCTGCAGGTTAAACTGGACTAACCAAACACTTTAAGTGCTGACTGATTCTAAAGCCAGTGACACACAGTCTACGTCTACCTGAGGAGCGTGTGTGTGTGTCGCTGAGCTGCTGCAGCTTGCAGGCCTGCGGTGTCCACTACTGCTGGGCGATATGACCAAAATCTCATATTCCAATATAGGTCGTTTCATATCCTGATAACGATACCTATACCGACATAGCACATTTTAATACAGTGAATAAATAGTTGGTCTGTGTCCCCCTCCGTCCCCTGCTGTCTGTCCATCCTTTGTGGGGATTAAATTAAATTACTCCTCTTGGTTTTTTTACGGCAAAAGCTTTTATTGCACTTACAATAACATAACAAGTGTAGTTGTCGTCAACTCGAGTTCTTGACCTGCTTCACTGTGTTTCCTGTGTGTGCGGCACACACACCGAGGTCTCAGCCCTGCAGCCGTGAATCATAGAGAGCAGAGGTTCTCTGCTCTTCCTCAGCGCGTGTGGGACTGAGCCCTCCATGTGTGCAGTACAGCAGTGGAGAGTTAACAGCTAAACTTGTCATGTTACTGTAGAGAAGAGTAATTCATCAGTGTAATCCGTGCAAAAGATGGACAGACTCCAAATGGCGAAATATATCACCATAAAGAGTGTGATTTGTGTCACAACGGAATAAACGATGAAACATAATATGAAACGATAGACATTTTTCTCTTATGGCACAGCCCTAGTGTCCACACAGACACTAGGGCAGCATAGCTACTGCCAGCTCTGTCTGTTTATCTAAAGCTCTATTTAAAAGGTTAAGGAGCGTGTGGTCCAACAAATTAACTGTCAACTAACTGTTATAACAGCGTTTGGCAACCAGCGTATTAGTTGCATTACCGTCACCTTCTGCTCCAGAGTGTGGACCAGAGATTAAGACTAGAACCACCGGGGGTCGCTGTATACCTGAAACCGCTGACGGGTAAATTTTACCCGCCATTAGAATGTATTGATTTTCAAGCTACAAGCCACAAGGTTCATTTATTTATCATTCTACAACACATGATTGTATAATGCAGTGATAGCTGTGGTGCCTTTATGCAACTTACAAAATTACAATATTACAATAAATACAATACAATAAATAGATTAACCTATTTAACAATTAGAAATGATGAACCCTTAAAATATTAAACTTATTATACTTAATCCAAAATAATTGAATCTCATTAGCCAAAGATTGATTGTCATTCATTTTCTTATTATTTCTGCGGCACCTTGCTCAAACACACTTTGTGCAAACATTCAGCACCTTGGCTGTGCATTTCCCGCTAACGGCGTCCCCGCAGCTTTTACCATGCAGGTCATTCTCCTGCACTCTTCTGCGGCTGTGAAGGGGACGTCCACATGAGGTAGTGCTTTTGCTGCCATCCACACGGCGTGCAGCTCCTGGACCAGCTTGAGCATGAAATCCCTTCTGGGGATGTTGTCATTCATACAGCTCAGGTACAGCACCCAGGCATTGATGGCAACAAGATCCAGCACATTATAAAATACCGCAACGGGCCATCTATGCATGCCACCTAGAGAGAGCGAGAGAGAGATTATTATTGAAAAGAAATGATTCTAATCAATTCCAAAATTCAAATTATATTTTTACCAAATGAAAAAAAATATAATGATCACTTTTTCTAAACAGTAGGCTACACTGAGGTTGAATACTATATACTCTCCATAGCTCAAATGAGGGAGCCGCATACCTCTCTTGAAGGGACCGCAAAACACATCTGTGTCAAAGGTTACTAGCAATCAGACAGAATTCCCCTCAAATCAATTACAAAATATGAATAACCAAAATACTCAACTTAATATAAAATCGAATTAGCCAAATTCAATCAACAAAATAATTAATGCATTTCGGTGTTGTGTGCTGAGGATGATGACATTTCTTTTCGGTTTGCATTGATACATGGACAACACCATTTTGTCGTTTTTCTGCACCTTGGTGCTGAACAGCTCTGCTCTCCCTCACACTGAAGGCGAGAGCTCTCGTTTGTTTCTGTTGATGGTGCCCACCAGGCTGGTATTTTTGATGAGAAGCTCTTTGGCGAGTGGGAGGGAGGTGACATTCCTTCCCTTACTGACAAAGGGCTTAACCAGCTTCAGCACCACATTCTCCCCAAGACGTTGCGTGGAACCCATTCAGCATGTACTTGCTGTCAACATCGGCTGCCAGCCAGAACTTGATCCCATATCTGTCTGGCTTGTTGGGCAGATATTGTGTGAAGGGGCGTCTTGCTTTTGTTTGGAACAGTTGCTCATCCACTGTTATGTCCGATAGTGGTCTGTAGCATACGGTGGAGTTTTCCACTGACCTATCCCACACCTCCCTCAGGTGTGCAAATTTGTCGGTGGTTTTTGTGGATCGCCCTTTCAGTTATGTTAATAAGCCTTTTGAAAGGCTAAATGGTAATGGGAAGAATGGTGCTAAAAGTTTGGCTTTGTGCCCCAGAGCTTGATGCTAAGGCTGACAGGGAGGATGTAAAGGATAATGTAATGTGCTTCTATTGTAAGAAAAAGGGGCATATTGTGGCAAGCTGCCCTGTGTTGAAAAAGTGAAATGTAAAATCAGTAGCTTTAGTAAACAAGTTTGATAAAGACTTGAACGAACCTGCGATGTCTGATGAAATGTCCAGTGGGCTGGCGGACTTTGCTCCTTTTGTGATGGATGGTGTTGTCTCGTTGCCTGGCAACAGCCTTAAAGTTCTGGTGAAGATGTTGCGGGACACGGCTGCATCTCAGTCTTTCGTTCTGGGGGGTGTTTTGCCACTTGGCAATGAGTCTGCTGTTGGTTCTGATGTTCCAGTGTTGGGTCTGGGCATGGAGAACATAGGTGTGCCGTTGCAGAAAATCTTGGTTGAGTCGGACTTGGTGTCGGGTGAAGTAGCTGTGGGAGTGCGCCCTGGTTTCCCAATTCAGGAAGTTGCCTTTCTAAGGGGGAATGATTTGGCTGGCTTGGCTGCTTGTTACGCCTGAAGTGATGCTAGTCCCTGTTAGGCAGTCTCCAGATGAGCTTGCTTTGACATGTGTAATGTGCCGGCCACCTTTCAGCGTTTGATGAATGTCGTTCTTGCTGGGTTGTCTTTCTGTGAGGCATATCTAGATGATTTGGTTGAGTGTTCTGAGTCGTGGGATGAACATCTGGAACATGTGTGTACAGTGTTTTTCCATCTGAAGAAGGCGGGTTTGACTGTGAACCTGTCTAAATGTGAGTTCGGGCAGGTCACAGTGACCTATCTTGGGAAGGTCGTGGGGGGAGGTCAGGTTCGTCCTGTTCAGGCAAAGGTGGAGTGTATTTTGGCATTTCCTGTTCCAACCACTCGAACTGAGCTTCGCTGCTATTTAGCTATGGTTGGCTATTACAGAGGATTCTGTAAAAATTTCTCCGCTGTAGCCTCACCCTTAACCGACCTGCTTAGTCCAAAAGTAAACTTCAAGTGGTCTGATGCCTGCCAGTCTGCTTTTGAACCGACCAAAGTCTCCTGTTATATGCACCTGTCCTCGCTGCACCGCAGTTTGATCAGTCCTTTAAGTTGTGGATGCGAGTGACACCGCCGTTGGCACTGTTCTTTTACAGGATGGTTCTGATGGGGTAGAGCATCCGATTTCTTATTTTTCCAGAAAACTTGATTCCCATCAGAAATGGTGTTCAGCCATTGAAAAAGAAGCCTTGGCGCTTATTATGGCTCTGGAACATTTCGAGGTTTATGTCGGCTCGTCTAGTGCTCCCGTACTTGTGTATACAGATCATAATCTGCTCGTTTTTTTGCATAGGTTTGAAATAAGAATAGGCGTCTGATGAGCTGGAGTTTGCCAGCCTTCAATGTGGAAGTTAGACATATCCGTGGCAGGGATAATGTTCTGGCTAACGCATTGTCACGCCTGGAATCAGTAGGTTCCTGAACAGTGAATCCTGACAAGACTGTACATTTTTTGTGTTAACTTTGTTTTTGTGTTTTTCCCCACAGGATGCATTGTCCAGTAACTTAGGGTGGGGGTGTTACATACCCCCCCCCCCCCCCCCGCTGGATGGGATTTGTATGGCCTTATTACTGACCCTTTGTTTATGCTCTCTCTCCCAGGTGGCCCTGAGTGGATGATTGAGGAGAGGGCCTACACAGAGGGAAGGAAGGTGGCTTGGATTCTCTCTTCCACTTTCCCAGCCTGAGCAACAGCAGTTGAGTTTTTGTGTTTGTTCTGTTATGTTGCATTTGCCTTTGTTAGCTCCTTGGTTTGGGTTGGTGAGTCTGGTAGTCCTCTTTTCGCTGCTTTTTTTCTGTTAGGTTTAGTTATGTGCATTTAGGTTAGAGAGGAGAGCCAGATCCTACGGCCCTTTGTGGGCTGGTCTGGGTGCCTCCTCTTCTTTTTGTTAAGTTTGGCCGGCTCACCAGCTTCTGTTATTTGGTTGTTGTTTTTGTTAATACATTTCATTAATTATTGTGGTAAATCCTGACTCTCAATTATGTTGGGCCTTGTGTGGGCGAGCTGGCTTAGAGGGCCGTAACAGTTAAACATTAAACACACTGATGAGAAACTTCTCAAGGAGAGACTCGGAGAGCTGCCAGTCATGTAACAGCCAACAAGCTCCTGATCTGTCTTAACTGAGAAGTGACTGTCTGCTTACAGAGAAATGTGTGTGTGCGTTAACGTTGCATCGCGCTGAAAACACACTATGCAGCAACAGTTAACTGCCGAGAATATTTTTGACTGGTTATGCATGCCGGTCTACAGGCCATAATGTATATAATAATGTAATAGAAATAGAGACTAATTTCTTCTCTTGAACAAGTTCTGACAGATTCTCTCAGGAAATTTGATGAACTTACAAACTCCTCTTCCTGTGACAGGTCAAACGTGGCCACTTGTTGTGCAGCGTTCTTGTGCTCCTTTACACTAATAATGGTGTTGCCTGACTTGTTCGTCTTTCTGACAATCCACTCCTGCACCTGCACAAAACAAGGATATTACATTGATTAGTAAGGATAATGGCAAAAAAATCAGGAGACATTCATTAATAATCATGTAAAGTACTCTGAAGTTCCTTTGGTGCCACTTACGTCTAGCTCCAAGAGGAAACCCGGCCACCAGAACTGTTTTTATCTCAGGATAGAGATGTTTTACCGCCTTTTTGAACTTCTCATACTTCTCGACCTTCCTTTCCTCCACATCCACCAGTGTGCATTCTGTTTTTTCAAACAGACTGTCACGTCAAGAATCAAGGCAGTGCGATCCCAGATCATGATGAGGTCCAGTACTCCCGTAACACTGTCTCCAGACACAAGTCTTTTTCCCTCATCGCATGCCAGCCCATGTCTTCATCCTCCTTTTTAAGGTCGTCACATATTTTGTTTCGCTGGCCACGCGATTTCCTTTTGAGCTTTACACAGTTCCCAATAATATGCTGCATGGTCTCTTTTTCTTGTTCACAGAGTCTGCACTGTTGTGACTCTTTGGGCCCCCTTCCTCTCGACAGCAGTGAGAGGCTAGTGAGTGTGTTGGTACGGAGTTGCAGTGCCATGATTAATTCCGATTGCTTCAGCCGATGCTTTTCAGGGTCCCAGGTCCAGCTGTTGGAGATCCTGTCGTTCTTGAACACGACCGTTCCCACGCCCTGCCTTACCAACTTGGACCAGTTATCGAACGCACTCACTCTCCATGCCGCCATGCTCACCTTGCTGATATCAATCTGTCCTAAGTCTGGCCTACTGGTTTTCTACGGGCTGTCTCCATCCTGCAGCACCTGCTGCCAGAGCTGCCACACCCGGGACACTGGGGTGGAGGCTCTGGAGATCATCTTGGTGCAATCGTCGGTCCAGTTATACAGTGACATCATTCTCTTTAGCTGGATCGCCGGGATATGTGCAGCCAAACTTGAGATACCAAGTCCTCCGTCCACACATCTACTGTACAGCAGTCTGTCGGTGGTGAATGGCTCCAGGTGGAGCCATTTCTTCACCTGTGTACAAATGTCCCTGTCACATTCGTCCAGTGCTCTTTGAGAGGCCGAGCCGTGGTCCGCGACGTACACCATCTGTGGAATGGCGTACGTTCTCAAAAGCTCGACCTTCTGAGATGGTTTCAGGGGGGCCTTGGATAACTTGTCCATCAAATCTTGTTTTCTGAGTGGGGGTTTCAGGATCCCTTTCCAGGGATTTATCTGGACGCCCAGGTATTTTGCCGATTCCTGCTTCCCTACCATGTGGATAGGCATTCCCACGAGTGACCAAGCATCACAGTCGTTGACCGTGTACCGTTTTGGGCCGTTGCTCCCAATAAGGAAACCATGACACTTGGTGGGGTTGGTCCTCAGGCCTGTAAGATCTGAGAACCTATCCAGGATTTCCAAGTTCATGGACATGCCATCCCACGAGTCACTCAGAAGCACCACATCGTTGGCGAAAGCCAGTGAGGTGATGGAAGTGCCCTCAACACTGAACCCCACACCCAGCCTCTCAAACGTGTGGAGAAGTGGATCCAGCGCCAGGTTGAAGCGCAGCGGAGACATCGGATCGCCCTGTTTCATGCCCACCCTGATCCCAATCTTTCTGGTGTCGCCTTGAGCAGTTTTTACTGTTGAGTAGCAATTCCTGTAGGAGTCCTTGATGAGACCTCTGATCAACTCATCCACTCCACGTCTCTCAAGCACCTCGGCAATATGCTTGTAGGAGACTGTGTCGAAGGCCTTGGTCAGATCGATGAACACTACAGCTAGTGTTTTTCTCTGGGACTTACTCAGCCCGATAAGTCCGTCGAGAATGGCCAGGTTCTCGGAGCAGCCTGGCGCTTCGGTGAAGCCCCGCTGACAAGGGTGGATGGCGCATGCCTCGGTTAGTCTCATGGTTAAGACTCTTGAGAATGCTCTCAAGACTACCGAGTCGATTGGGAACCAGTTGTTGATATCGCCGGCTTTACTCTGGTCACTAGATTAAGGGATCAGGGTCGTACGACTCTGCTTGAGGCACCTCGGCAAATGCCCGCTGTGCATTATGGCGTTGAACAAATCGGCCAGCTTCTAGCCCTTTTTGTCCCACATGAGCAGGGCATGGCGTCCAACGCCATCGGGACCAGGCGCGCTCGCCTGGTCCATCTTCCGTAATGCCTGCAGTGCCTCAGCAGGTGAGATAGGAGGGAATAGGGATGTGTTGTCCGCAGGCCTAAGCCGTTATAGAACCTGCTCCGGATCGAGTAGTAGCCTGCTCCTGGCTAACACTCCGCTTGCCATGTCCGTGCTGCCTGGAGCCGCCCCTACTCCAGCACCTGAGGTTCCTCCATTTCTGTTGTATCTGGGCCTTTGTATATTGGGGGAGGGCTGAAACCGCTGCCTCGAGGAACCCAGATTTCCCTCCGAGGTCATCGTGTATATGATCCAGGCTTGCCAGACCAGCCTGTGTCCACCCACCGTCCTTTGCCGCCCTTGCCGTCTGCGCCCTCGCCTTGCTGGCGCACTGGCCTGGTCCTGCCCATACTCACGATCCGTGGGTGGCACCTCCTCCGCAACTTCGCAAGTACCTTCCTTAGATATCCATTAATTGCCCTGCAGGAGGAGGTCAGCGGTGACACGCCGTCAACACTGTGAGCCTGCAGGGTCTTGGCAAGGTGCTCCTTGACCAGGGCCACTGGGGCCCTGGGGGGCAGCTCCTTTCGGAGGTCGGGCAACTTACCCGAGACAACGGCTGTGGGGGTCTTAACCACAGCTTTTCTCCTCAGCTTCCTGAGGTTCCTCCATTTCTGTTGTATCTGGGCCTTCGTATATTGGGGGAGGGCTGAAACCGCTGCCTCGAGGAACCCAAATTTCCCTCCGAGGTCATCGTGTATACGATCCAGGGTTGCCAGTTCAGCCTGTGTCCACCCACCGTCCTTTGCCACCCTTGCCGTCTGCACCCTTGCCTTGCTGACAGACACACCCAGGTGCTTCCTCTGATGAGCCGAGAGACCCCTCTGTGAGGCGAAAGTTTTACTCCGCTTGCCATGTCCGTGCTGCTTGGAGCCTCCCCTACTCCAGCAACACATGCCGTTGGCTGACGAGCATGTTCCCGTCTCGGGGTGGACCACATCTTTCCTTCTATGACAGCAGGCGACCTGTCCTATCACAGTCAGTCAGAGGGGTCAATTGGCTTGATCGCTTGTCGTCGTTTAAATCGCAGTCAAGATTGGCGGGTCTTACACCCTGACCCACTCGGAACTCTCTCAAAAGCACACGGACAGCAGCCAAAGTTGTCAGAACGAGCAAGATTAACTTAACTCATTCATCCATTCACAGCCGGCCCTTGGGAGACTTCACTGAGACCGTGGGAGGACCAGCATGTTACGTACTCTCACCCCCCGGCTGAATGGGATATGTATAGCCTTATATTCTATTGACCCTTTGTTTGTGCTCTCTGCCTGGTGGCCCCGATTAGATGATTGAGGGCAGGGCCTATAAAGAGGGAAGGAAGGTGGTTTGGACTCTCTCTTTTCCATTTTCCAACTTGAGCAGCAGCAGTTTGGTTCTTGCGTTTGTTCTGTTATGTTGCAGTTGCCTTTGTTAGCTCCTTGGTTTGGGTTGGTGAGTCTGGTAGTCCTCTTTTCGCGGCTTTATTTCTGTTAGGTTTAGTTGTTATGTGCATTTAGGTTAGAGAGGAGAGCCCAGATCCTACGGCCCTTTGTGGGCTGGTCTGGGTGCCTCCTCTTCTTTTTGTTAAGTTTGGCCGGCTCACCAGCTTCTGTTATTTGGTTGTTGTTTTTGTTAATACATTTCATTAATTATTGTGGTAAATCCTGACTCTCAATTATGTTGGACCTTGTGTGGGCGAGCTGGCTTAGAGGGCCGTAACAGTTAAACATTAAACACACTGATGAGAAACTTCTCAAGGAGAGACTCGGAGAGCTGCCAGTCATGTAACAGCCAACAGACGAAAGACGACTTTAGACTAATTAGGGCCCGAGCACCGACCGGTGCGAAGCCCTATTGAAACTGAAGGAGTTATTATTATTCCTCCGAAACAAACGCATTTTTGAGGGCCTAAACATGCACGAAAACTCATGAAAATTTGCACAGATGTCAGGACTGGCGAAAATTTCGATATTTTATGGGTCTCGGAATAAAGCGGGACAAAATGGCTCGACAGCACCACCTAGAAAGTCAAGAAAATTGAGCCCCTCGATACAGATTGTCGTAGGAGAACGAAATTCGGTATGCATATGTATCATGACCAGACGCACCAAAAAGTCTCAAGGACACATAGCCTAACTCCAACAGGAAGTCGGCCATTTTGTATCAAAGTTGAAATTTTGCACCGATTTTGTCATTTCCAGCCCGCATACTTTAACGAACTCCTCCTAGAGATTTGACCCCAGGACTTTCAAATTCGGTCCGTATCATCTACAGGCATAGGAGATTAAAAGTTGCCAAAACAATTCTCATTAGTCTTTCCTAGGGGGCGTGGCTGGGCGGCGAATTTCGATCCTTCGCCATGAAAAATGAAACGGCTATAACTCCGGCATACATGATCCTAAGAGAGCCAAACCTTTTGTGCTTCATAAGAGTCCCGCCCTGAACGGGTCCATGTGACAATACAGGATATGAGTCATAGCGCCACCTCCTGGCAACAGAAAGTTACATGTTTTACGCTCTGACGCCCTGTGGGCAGCACGGTGATCGAATCCAGCTGAAATTTACTGAGAATAGCCTCAAGACCTTGGAGATCTTATATTATGAAGTTGGTGACCCTTCGTCGAAAGGTGTTGCCATGGCGACGCGGCGAATTTCGATGTGATGCCATGAAATTTCAATGCCTTATAACTTGACTCCACGTGGTCTGATCTTTTCCAAATTTCATATGCTTGTTAAGAGTCCCAATCTGAACACATGTTCAGTCTCATATTTAGCGAAAGTCATAGCGCCACCTACTGGCAACAGGAAGTATCATGCGTCGTACTTTGTCTAATTACTCCTAGGAAATTTGGCTGATGCACCTGAAATTAAGTCAGCTAATAAACAAGACCTTGGTGATGCTACATTTGGCAGCTCATGACCCAAAACTGAATGCTGTTACCATGGCGACACATCCTTCGCCATGAAATATGATACTGTTTTTCAGGGACAAGGGATTGCTCTACAGTCATGAAACTTGACACACATGTCTAGAGTGATGTCAGCTAAAATCCTATGTGGTCGCTTTGAATGGGCGTGGCAAAATGGCTCAACAGCGCCCCCTTTAAAATTTCAAAATTGCAGCCCCGCCTTCCAGATTAACATAGAAAGATGAAATTCACAGGGCACATGTATAATGTCAACACGCACAAAAAAGCCTCTTGAAGCCTTATTGTAAGTCGAACAGGAAGTCGGCCATCTTGGCCATTTCGCATACCTTGTATTTTAAAGAACTCCTCCTACAGAATCCATCGTAAGGACTTAAAAATCAGTGTGTGTCATCTAGACTAGTGTATGATCATGATGGTTTGGCCGTGGCGTGGCGTTGACTTTTGATGTTTCGCCATGACAGAGGAAATTGATATAACTTGAGTGTACACGGTTGGATCTACCTCAAACTTCACAGGTTTGATATCAATCCAGGCCTGAGCATGTCTACTTTAAAATATTCATTCAGTGATGCAAACTGGCTCGATAGCGCCCCCTACAGCATTTCAACGCAGCAGTCCCAGCTGAAGGCAAAATAGTGCACAAAGGAAGTGATGTTTCTCTCCTTGATTTGTCTGAAAACAGCCTGAGTCCGGAAACATCTACAAGTCACTGACAAAAGACCTTCGACTGGGCAACACTTCGACATGCGCTGGAGGACATGCTTTTATGTAAATGTCAAATTGATCAGCAGGGCACCGCAGGGAATCGAACCCCATCCCAGTATAAACCAGGAGTAGCCATTACCGGTGCCTTTTGCTTTTTGACACTACATAGAAGGAAAAGCAAAACCTGCATTACCCACAGCATGTGGCAGCATTTCATATTATGTCAAAATGACAATTATATTGTAGTTGTTCACCAAATGTCATTTGTGCATTATCAAATATTATCAATACATGTTAGACTTATAAATGCTGTTGTAATGCAGGAAAAAGAAACCCTTGTCATTTATTTTTACAACACCTAATACACAAAATGGTTAAAAATACCAGTTTCATTTCATATTTCATGCTTGGCCATAAATAAGCTTAAATAACATACAACTCATAAAGTTAAAAATCACCATATAATGCTCACTAAAAACATACATCTACAACAGTTGTAAAGTATTACTGTCCTATGTCAGAAGATATACATTTAAAAGAACAAACAACCGCCTCATGATCACTAAAATATGTTGGCAACACTACTGATTCAATTTCATAATGTGATGTTTTCACATACACATGGTCAATTAATGTACCCTTCTCTGTTGTGGGCTGTGTAACATATTGAATGTACCCTTTGTCTGTTAGAAATTTGCAGATTGTTGATGATTTCAAGATGTCCTCATTAAAATCTCCCATGATTGCAATTGTGTTACTTTTTGGATCTAGCCAATCAACTAATTTGCCTAGATGTTCTTTAAATAAAGACATGGGATAAGATGGTGGTCGATAAATGACAGCTATTAATATGTTACATGTAACATAGTTATAAATAAAACATTCCAAATTCACATTTGTTGCTTTGATAATATTATATTCCAAATTGTCTGCACTATAAAAGCCGACTCCACCATGCTGTTGTCCTTGAAGTTCAATCAGTGCTGGATTGTTGCTATTGTAAGATAAACTTCGTGGACAACCATGAAAAGTAAAACCATCAATCTTTACAGCTTCAAATGAGGAAGCAGCAGGTAGCCATGTTTCTGTAACAGCAATACAGTTAAGCTGCAATTGCTGTGTACATAATGCCAAATCAGATACATGGTATGTCAAATTTTGCACATTCATCAAAAATACAGTAAAACTACTTGTACTAAATTTGTGTCTAGTTATATTTTGGTTCAAGAATTGAGGCATACTCTGAATTGTATCCTGAATACCATCCTTACAATATATGGCTTTATCTTCAAAATCTTGAATCACCAAACCTGACAAACTTCTAACACGACTTAGGGCTACATATGCCTGGCCTGCAGAAAATACTTTCTTAAGAGAAACAACAGCACTATCTACAGTAATACCTTGTACTTTATGTACCGTACAAGCCCAAGCAAGTTTCAGCGGAAACTGTCGTCGCATACCACCTTTGTTAGTAACTTTTTCTTCCTCTGGTTCAATACCGGTGGAACCAAAGAAAACTAAGCTACTCGTCGATTGTTTCCTCCTCTGCGCGCCAACATGCTCATCATCAAACTTAACATACACTTTGAGAGGAAACTTACCCTTATCTGCACCAACTATATGAGTTACAGTACCGCAAACCCCATTAACAAGACCATCTGTAACATCCACGTTTTTACACAGCATTACACGCGCATTTTCACCCAACAACAGCTGTTCAGTCAAACATGTGTTATATGTTTTCGCATGATGTCCATTTTTCAATTCTAGTTTGCCTGTTTTCTTATTATTCACAAAATCCTGAGCATCTATCTCGACATATTCAGGACAAATGTTAAGCAGCTGTGCCAAATTATGCTCATTTACTTGTTTATTTGTAGGAAATATGTGTAAAGCTGAGCTGACTTCACCAGTTTCACAATGTTTCAATATTTGTATGTCACTGCTTAACATTGGGGTTCCTTTTGATCGAGTTCTCACCCTGTTCAATAGCTCTGCGAACACGTTATCTTTTTGCCTAACGATTTGTTTTAATTCAACGACCTTAAACAGATTAGACCACAAGCTGACGCCTACATCATCTACATATAGGGGTTTCCCTTTTACTGGAGGCAACTGGAAAAAATCTCCAACAGCAACTACACTCACATTTCCAAATGGTGAGAAATCACCGGTTTGCTTAATCTGTCTTAACCTACCGTGAATGTATGACAACAACCTATGATCAACCATTGATATTTCGTCGACTATCAAAATCTGAAGATCACTATATTTAGCGCGCAAAGAATTAACTTTTTCCTCACCCAAAGGTGTGTAGGGTAAACCAACATCTTTTCCGATACTAAACGTGTGGTGAATAGTAGATGCATGCAAATTATATGCAGCAATCCCTGTAGGAGCCGTTAATAACACACTAATATTGTCTGGATGACGACACACCGTTGACAATAGCCTCATTGCCTCATATTGAATCGCTTTTATTAAATGACTTTTTCCTGTCCCTGCACCACCTGTGATGAATTCATGGAAGGGATCTGGATTTTTCCCTAATACTTTCTCTAAACACCATTGTCGAATTTGATAAAAAACAGCAAGCTGTGTCTCATTCAAAGATCTAATTAAAGCCAAACCTTCACTTCTACACATGGTGTTTTTTCTTTTTTCCAAATGTGCAACATGTTGACTAGTTACTGCTAAATCTGGAATATTTTCCTCATGTTCTTCCACTATCTGTTGTTTGTCTTTTTGTTCTTGGTCACACTGTACACGCTCCAACTCTTGCTCTGGGCACAACTCACACCACGCATCCTCTAATACACCATCTCTATCAATTGTATTCTGGATTTCATCCAATTCATCTGCTTTAATTTCAAAATGACTTCTATTCAAATCAACAACTGACTTAACAGGATGTCTTGACCCATCACTAAACCTCACATGACCATTTTCCTAAAACTGTGCAAATGTCTCACAGTTTGGAGGTTTTAGCTGCACATCTGCACGATACGGCAAGAACAACTGCATTATACTTTGTAAAACAATTCTGGATTTTTTGTCTCAGAAAAGCGCGCGTAACGAACAACTGCAGGATCTGTTCGTGTTCTTTTCGTGATAAAACCACAATCATTCTTTAATTTAATGCTGGCCTGAGATTTTTCATTTTTACTCAAAACACGATATTCAGATGCAAATGTTGCCATACACATGTCATTGAATACACTATCATTTGGCCTATTTTTATAACGGTCAACAAAACTAGTCATCCAAACATCTTCTGAGGTACAAGCGCGCGATCTTGCCTTTTGTTTCAACACACTCAAAGGCAAACTCATTCTAACTATATTGTCCCCTGTCGGTACAAATACAACTTTCCTCGAACATTCCTTTAAATGCATATTTGTCAATCTGTATACAGCTTCTTGAGCACACACATCTCTGTTATGCAAATACACACTGCCTAGATTTTTCAATGCCTCCTTTGCACTAACATTTCCCTCCTTAGATGCTTCTCTCTGTGCATTCCCTAACAACAATCCCATCTCTCTTTCTGCCTTAGACATATAAGAGATAATATAAACAACGCACGCATACGCATCAACAACAAATTGCAAGTCTAAATTTGCCTGCCAACATTTTAATAGTGGTTTGCTATACTGATTTATCCAGACTTCATTAACTTGCCTCTTTAACACAATATGTGTATTTCTAGCTAAACACGTATATGCAGCCTCAAAAGTGACCTGATCAATCCCTACACTTTGGAATAAACGTACCACACTATCAAAACTATTCTTCTCATTGGAAAGAGCATTCTTGATTTTTGTCATTATCTCTGCTGCATGTTTTTTCTTCATGTCATTTGAAGTTTTCTGACTATGATTAACACACGTTGAAGATTTATCTGTCTCACAACTGCATGCTTTTTTGCACTCTTCATCATCTTTACGGCGACATATAAACGTTCGAGCGGATGCTGGCCTCGGAAAATTGAAACGACAAACCGTGTTTTTCTTTTTACAAGTTTTTGAATGTCGTTTTGAATGCTGCTGCACAGAAGTGACAGTTTCCAATAAAGTCTCATCTTGGGATGGCAACTCACATGTTATATATTTATCAATAAATTCAACTACTTCTTCATCTGTGTTTTTATCATTCAATGGAGCATTCTCTATCCAAAACAAACAATGCACATGGGGTGAACCGCGCTGCTGAAATTCCACTCGATAAAAGTAATCCTTAATTTTACCAATCGGATGTGATGGCGACATAAGTACCTCTCTCAAAAAAACATGCCAGCGGAAATCAAACATCCTGGCCGCAGTGACAGGATTGCAGCGTAAAAGATCACACCTGTCTGCCCACTCTAAACCTGCAGCAGTCTGTGCTCTACCTTCCTGCTTCAAAATACTATCCAGAAGATTTGTCCAGCGCATATCAGCAGAAGAAAAGGAACAAAACCAGGTAGGAACACCGAGCTGACGAACACAAGCAAGCAGATCACGCTGTGCTCCTTGCCAAAAAGCTGGGGTACCTCGAATTGGTTTAAGGAAACGATACCCATCATCAAACTCCAACAACTTTTTCAAAGATTCATCATTTTTTAACATATCGTTTACCTTATCAGGTACGTTTTGAGACATACAGCCTTTCCCTTTTCGTAATGCTATGGATACATTAGAAACAACCTGCTCAATCTCAGACATGTACTGCGCAAAAAAGATATATTCCACATTGTGTGCAAACCTACCATCCGCATGTAGAATTCTGTTATTAAAATATCGCGACAACGTCAAACGATTTGCTCTACTTTCATGATAAGTATTACGTCCCTGCGGAAACAACACCGGAAAGCATTTGGCTTCGTTTGCATGATCCGAAAGCAATTTTACAGGACTATTTCCTTCTGCTGGAGCAAGGTTCAATATATCATCAAAATATTGATCCAGCATTTTCTGACCAATATCCACAGGCATGAGACACGTATCCTGAAACATACAATGTTGTTGTCTATCGTGCAAAAGCTCATCTTCACAATCAACTTTACCACTTTCAACATCACCATCAGTGTCTTTCCCTAAATCACCCTCTTCCCTACAAAACTCATTTAACCAAGCTTCATTAAACTCTACATCTTTATAATGCACATTTGTCCTTTTTAAATACTGCAATGCCTGCCTTACATGCATAGTATCAACAAACTGATACTCATAATGCCCTTTATACGTTAACTTGCGTTTCAATTTTACACGCAACAAAGATCCTTCCATATTACAACGAGGCAGAACATTACTAGTCTGCACAATATTTGCTGGAACACATGTTACCGGTCCATGTACACCATTCTGTCCTCCCTTAGGTAACGCTAACATTTTCATAAATGGTATATGTAAAGAAATCAAATGCTGCTCTAAACTATTCAAACATGCCAACTCTGGTGGAATGGGATCAACTTTCAAACTGTTTATTGCACATTCAGGTGGCATTATACCTTTATTAATCTTACCATGACAAGTGTAACAAATCCACAGACAACCTCTAGCTGTATCCAACAACTGACATGGCTTTTCACAGTCCTTATTACATTTGTGTAAATACACTTCAGTGATACATTTATCTGCAAATGATGCTACTGCTTCATTCTTGTTATAAAAATCCCTCTTACAATTCAAAACGTGATGTCTAAACAACAATCTATGACAGACGCAACACACAAACTCTGGCCCATCCTTTACTTTAGCCAAAAACTGCTCCATAACAAAATCAAACTGCTCCGCCTTTTCTTTCAATTGTTGCCTCTTCACTTTGTTGGCTGCTAAAACACGCTTCTTATGGTCAGCATTTCCATAATATCTCGCTTTAGTCATGGCTTTTACACTTTGTCTATGAAACATATCTCTCCTATATTTGCTTACACTCATTTCCTTAACTTTCTCCCTATGCAACAAATTTTTCTGATATTTCCCGATACTCATTATCTTAACTTTCTCCCTATGCAACACATTTTTCTGATATTTCACTTTAATCTTTTCCTTACGTTTCTCCCTATGCTGCACACTTTCCTGATATTTCTTTTTCATTTGTAGATACTTTTTCTTTATAAAATACTTAGAAATAGCATTATTTGTTGCTGTACTCTGTTCCTGGACTTTCTGATCGCTCTTACTTGTGTTCTCTGTCACAGCGCTAACCCATGAACATTCCTCTGCACTCTGCCGTCTCAAATTGTACACTTTGGACTCAGACCTGTTCAACTTGCAGCTACCATAACAACTATGGAGTTCAGGCTGATGAACACAAACAACACTTTCATAATGGTTACCATTACAATTTTCTAAGTAGATCCCCTGTTTTGAAAAACACCTATATTTGCAACTATATTCTAGCCATCGATCATCATGATAAGTAAAGATATTAACTCCTAAACAATCTGCTGCTGCCTGTATTTCAACCTCAGTTGCCCAACTGCCAACATATCGCATTTTTGAACTTTTAATGTATTCTACCACTGAAGAATATTCACTTCTCAAGATACTTTTATAGTCCGCAGCATTACTCTCTAATTGTTTCACAACAGCAAGTCTAATTTTCCTATGGTTCTTTTGTGTTCCACTAACAGCTTGGGAAATCACTCTAAAGAAACAGTTACCGTCAGCCACTATTTTCTCATTCTTACACGGCGTTCCCAACAGACCAACTTCTGTAGGCATTGGTGCATCATATTTCTCAAACTCTACATTAAACTGTGTACATAAAGCCTGCGCAACATCTTTACAAATGGGATCAAACCACAGCTTTTTCGAAGTTACATCACTGACAAACACAACATCTGAATTCACTACAGCCACATTATTCCTTTTCATTTTCTTAGCAGCTCAAGTTTGCCCTGTAATCTTACGCTTCGTACCTCGGTCAACTTTACTTCCTGAAGGAATACCACATACCAGCGATGAACCGAAAGCCATGGATGCAGTTTCACAAGTCGTGACAGTGTCAGTACACTTTGTTGTTCTCAACTCAGACTTACTGCCCCCGCAAATGACACGAACACCAGCAATCTCATATGGTCTGTCATTTTGAGTGAGAGATGTAGACAAATTGCATATGAAACTGTACACCTCTTTAAGACAACTAAAATATACAACAACACTATTACCGTTAGGATCTGGCATTCCAGCAGCACTGCGCGCATGGGAATCAACAACCGCATAGCGTCCGTTTTGACGAATGACTGCACACGTGGTACCACACAATGTTAGCAAACATGTATCATATTTCTCAAACATGTTTTTCAAGCTATTTTGTAGAGACATGAATATGCCAGCCTGAATAAACTCTCCATCAACCACACTGACATCACCCGATACATAGTCACCATAACGAAACTCAAAGTTATGTCCATCTATAACCGAGTGCTTTGGCAAATCAGGAACACACAAGAATTTAGATGATCCACTAATCTTCTTGTTGTCTCTCAAAGACGTGTACAACTGATCACCTAAAACTACGACCCTGTCTAGATCTTTTACCTGCCATGCAAAAACACTGTCAACCGCATGTTTTGCCAGACTTACCAAACCAACAGCCATACATTGGAATCCCCCATATTTAAAGCGATTACTACCCTGATGATACGAACCTGTTACACTATGTTGAACATGGCTAGAAGTACCAGCTACTACAGAAGACCATAATACGCTGGAGCTAGGGCTAGCCTTGCTCTTCACCTTACCAGATCCTGATGAGTGCTGATGATGAAGACTCTCCTTGTCCGGCATCTGTAATAAAGATAAATGGAGATTTTGATCAGTGCGCTCCCATCATCATCCTCATCAGAAATAGACAAAACAAAACACTCTCGATCACAGACTGTATTACACCTTTAGTTAGTCTTCATCTAGTTAGGTGTATTTATTGAGTTCAACAAAAAAGGCTGGTTACTATTTCCATGTTTACACTTGATTTCATCTAGACTATATTACGTTTCCAAAGTGCAACTACTACTACTACTACTACAAATAATAACAAAACTGTTTTCAATCATGCATATACTACACTAACAATAGCATAGCTGATGACTAGATTCAAAAACATTCAGACTAAGAGCACAAACCTCCTCTGTTCCAACCAATTGAATGGGACTGGTAGGTGCATCATGGGAAAACACCTCCACAACACAAGGGGTTCCCTCCTCCTATAAAAACAAAATACCCCATGAAAAAACACAATGTATAAACTGCATAGACATGGGGCTTTAATGCTACAAAAAATATCAATTTGTAATTATCATTTATACTACATGAACAGTGACAATAAAGTAGCTTCACTAACTCCATTACAAGAAACCAGAACGAAACAGAAAATTTTTAGTGAGAGCACCTACCTCCTCGCCTGCAACCACTGTCTTGACAATGGTAGGTGAATCCTGGGAAAACACCTCCACAAAACAGGGGGTTGCCTCCTCCTACAACACAAAAAGGAAAAACAAAATAAAATTAAACAAAATGAATGAACCACATTACTAAAATACTTCCTTGCAAGTCTGCTGTGACACAAAATATCTTCTGGCTTCTAGTGCAAGAACAAAACATCCTTTATAAACATTAGGTCTGTATTATACAATTTGCTTCGACTTTACAGATATACAATGCGTATAACTAATCCATGTTTTTTTATATGCAACCTTATAGGCTACCAATTTAAACTAGACTTGCATGATTGTAAATAATGCTGAAGTGTAAAATACATTCACACAAACCTCCACCGGCAGAACGTCTTTCACAGGACAGCCAGGTGAGGCCTCACAAGACACGAGCTGGGTGCCAGGTTTAGCCACAACCTAGGAAGGAAACACAATTGAAAGAACTGTATAAATGTACTTTATCATTGTTTCACAATTACTCCCTGAATATTACAAACAGGTAAATATGTCATTACTATCTTCTCAAACTATACAAAAGAAAAATGTAAATATAACATTTAAAAAAAGAAAAGTTACCAACCTGCTGCTGTCCACGTTTCCTTTTTGAGGCAACAGCTTTCTGCCGGCGGACCACATTTGGCTTCTAATGTAAGACAAAAACATTTTAAATACAAATACAAATTTGGGGCATAAGTAAATTCATACAATATAACAGTCCCATTCTGTGTCAAGACAAAACACTTATAAAAAGGCCTCACAAATACAATTTGAATGCAAATTACCAGTTTGCCTTGTGGAACAGCCGTGCACACAGGGCTAGGGAGATGCGATGGGACAGCTTTGTCCATCGCATCCAACACGGCACTGCTGAAACGGACGGGATTCAGCGGGATGAAACACTTGACTGATGTTTCATCTGCCTGTGGAAAACAAAAGAACAAGACCATTGTTGCAAATGTATCTTGAAAATAAGCCAAAACATGCACACAGGTACAGCAACAAATGGATATCACTTTGTCCGCACAGTGTTACACTAGTCAGGAAAAATCTTCCACTCCAAAAACTAAAACACACATACAATATGCAATGTCTCACCTTCCTGCCCTTGCTGACAACTGTCCAGTCAAAAGGGTTTGACGGACGTGGCACAGGTGCTTCTCCCTTCACCACCACCTTTGGTACAAAGGTTCTCCCAGGGGGTGAAGTCCTGAGAGGAACCTGGGGCGTAGGTGGTGGTGTCTCCAATAGCTGATAAGCAGACATCCAGATCAGCTGAGAGAGGATCGCCATACCGCCAGCATCACTCAGGTGGACCTGCAAAATATAAGCAATAAATAACATTTTACAAAACAGAAGTTTTCATGTCTGTATGAATCTACAATGAATTGCACTTTAAAAATCAACTAAACTTGAGTATAGTAAGTTTTTCATTGGTAATCTTATCAGATATTGTTCTACTTACGCCATCTCTGCTCCACAAGTCCAGGCGATCCAAGGGGAAGTGCTCAGCGGTGGGAAAGTATCTGATACCTAAAAAAAAAAAAAAAACAACAACAACACTGAAACAAAAAACTCACACACACACACACATCATGAAACAGTGAAATATCTACATATATTAATTTGTCACTTTATATCATATTAACTGAATGAATTCTTTGATTCCTATAATCAGTTAGCCCAAAAGGAAATCATCTGTTATACATATCAAAACTAACACTAAAACTTTCTTTTCAACTTACCCATGCTGGCTGCCACACGATGGAACTCTTGCCGCATGAGTTCCTGAATACCCAGGTCTGCATTCAGGCGAGGTGTGAAATCCTGGACAAAGACCTATACAAAACAAAAGTATTTCCATAATGATGAAAATTATTGTATACAATTTTCACCAGGTAACCCAATCAAATAATGCGTAGTACCAAAGACTATTTACTACTATAAAGCATACCGTTGTCCAAAGACTGCACGCGCTGCGCAGGAACTGTCGAAAGTCAGCTCCCGCCTCATCAACCGTCCTGCTGGCGGTCAGGTTGTTGCTGGGGGCCATCACACAGACTGCGTCGGGTGTCCGAGGTACAGCAGCATGCAACATCTCGGTCCTCAACTCAGACGCACAGGCCCCCGGGGTCGACATGAAGCCAAAGGAGAGGCGTCCCTCTGGCATCTTCACAAATCCATCTACCATGGCCCGTAGATGGGAGGCTCCAATGACAAGAACGAACTGGAACAACAAACAATTTAATCAATTACAATCAATAACAACTCTTTACATCAAAGGTTTTTTATTAAACTCTGAACCAATAATACCTTCTTGTCAGGATCCTCAGGTGGAATGACCAATTTGTGACTGCGCCCAGTCAAAGCAGAAATTGGCCACTTCTTCACCTTTTGACGAAAACCTGTGCCCTCACCTGTTTATAAAAACACAACAACCCCACAAAAAGTTCAATTAAAAATTTGGAACAAACAAATGCATGGAAACATACATTACAATCATACTACAACTATGTAATGCATATACATATAAGAAAAAGCTGTACTGAAAAAACTGTTGAATACATACGGGCACAGGTGCCAGTGGAAGGCCGCTGAGGTCCGGAAAACACAAGACGTTAATCATAGCTAGTTTAGCAGAGTGCTTTGACAATCTATGTTTAACAATACAAATAATAATGCTAAAGCTAAATTTCGATAGTGGGAGTGCAGCTATCCGTTAACACAAAACGTACGTTACTCATAGGACAACGTTTGAAATTACCATACTCGAAACATAAAAAAACACTGTTCCTAAAGCTATAATTGACTTCACACAGGAGCTAATGATACACATGAGGATAAAATGATAATGAGCCACAAATACCTTAAAACTTTGTCGCTAATTATAAAACATTTCATTCACTTACAGTGCGTTCACCAAAAGTCCACCGAAGAGAAGAAGAATGCTGTCAAAGTCGCTGCTAAAGTCGCTGCTGAAGTTGCTGTTGAAATTGCAGAAAGGCTCACAAGCTAGCTTGTTCGCGCTATCGCTCTCTCAC
>NC_058110.1:884438-886938 GCF_914725855.1 Thunnus albacares | reverse complement strand
TGGATGGGATACCAGGGGCACGAAGTTGTGGAGGGATACCAGGGGCATGAAAGTGTGGATGGGATACCAGGGGCATGAAAGTGTGGATGGGATACCAGGGGCACGAGAGAGTGGGTGGGATACCAGGGGCATGAAAGTGTGGATGGGATACCAGGGGCATGAAAGTGTGGGTGGGATACCAGGGGCATGAAAGTGTGGAGGGATACCAGGGGCATGGGTGAACAGCGGGAGTACAAATGACTCTCTTAAGGTAGCCAAATGGGATACCGGAGGGATACCAGGGGCATGAAAGTGTGGATGGGATACCAGGGGCATGAAAGTGTGGATGGGATACCAGGGGCATGAAAGTGTGGGTGGGATACCAGGGGCATGAAAGTATGGGTGGGATACCAGGGGCATGAAAGTGTGGATGGGATACCAGGGGCATGAAAGTGTGGATGGGATACCAGGGGCACGAGAGAGTGGGTGGGGTACCAGGGGCACGAGAGAGTAGGTGGGGTACCAGGGGCACGGGAGGCCGGAGGCCTGTGGCTGCATGTTTAAGCCAGGGGTGGGGGCTTAAGTTTGGGGTACAGTGGTTCGGCTGGTGGGCAAGGTTCCTGGAGCCTCACATGGGGAACCATGTAGTGGGGCCGGGTGCGTAAGCCCAGGCGAGGGTGCCCAATTGCGGGGTGGGCAGGAGGGCCCTGACCTCCGGGGTCAGGGGGGAGAGTGTTAGAGGACGGGGGGGTCGCGGCCGGGCTCAGGGTCAGGCGGGGCCGGTTAGGGTCGGGTTCTCGGGCCGGGGGCCCGGGGGCCCCGGTCGGGCAGCGGGTCCGGGGTCAGGGGGGAGAGTGTTAGAGGACCGGGGGGTCCCGGCGGGGCTCGGGGTCAGGAGGGGCCGGTTAGGGTCGGGTTCTCGGGCCGGGGGCCCCGGGGCCCCGGTCTGGCAGCGGGCCCGGGGTCAGGGGGGAGAGGGCTAGGCACCGGGGGGGTCCCGGCGGGGCTCGGGGTCAGGAGGGGCCGGTTAGGGTCGGGTTCTCCGGCCGGGGGCCCCGGGGCCCCGGTCGGGCAGCGGGCCCGGGGTCAGGGGGGAGAGGGCTAGGCACCGGGGGGGTCCCGGCGGGGCTCGGGGTCAGGAGGGGCCGGTTAGGGTCGGGTTCTCTGGCCGGGGGCCCCGGGGCCCCGGTCGGGCAGCGGGCCCGGGGTCAGGGGGGAGAGGGCTAGGCACCGGGGGGGTCCCGGCGGGGCTCGGGGTCAGGAGGGGCCGGTTAGGGTCGGGTTCTCTGGCCGGGGGCCCCGGGGCCCCGGTCGGGCAGCGGGCCCGGGGTCAGGGGGGAGAGGGCTAGGCACCGGGGGGGGTCCCGGCGGGGCTCGGGGTCAGGAGGGGCCGGTTAGGGTCGGGTTCTCGGGCCGGGGGCCCCGGGGCCCCGGTCTGGCAGCGGGCCCGGGGTCAGGGGGGAGAGGGCTAGGCACCGGGGGGGTCCCGGCGGGGCTCGGGGTCAGGAGGGGCCGGTTAGGGTCGGGTTCTCTGGCCGGGGGCCCCGGGGCCCCGGTCGGGCAGCGGGCCCGGGGTCAGGGGGGAGAGGGCTAGGCACCGGGGGGGGTCCCGGCGGGGCTCGGGGTCAGGCGTGGCCGGTTAGGGTCGGGTTCTCTGGCCGGAGGCCCCGGGGCCCCGGTCGGGCAGCGGGCCCGGGGTCGGTGGGGAGAGGGCTAGGCACCGGGGGGGTCCCGGCGGGGCTCGGGGTCAGGCGTGGCCGGTTAGGGTCGGGTTCTCTGGCCGGAGGCCCCGGGGCCCCGGTCGGGCAGCGGGCCCGGGGTCGGTGGGGAGAGGGCTAGGCACCGGGGGGGGTCCCGGCGGGGCTCGGGGTCAGGCGGGGCCGGTTAGGGTCGGGTTCTCTGGCCGGAGGCCCCGGGGCCCCGGTCGGGCAGCGGGCCCGGGGTCGGTGGGGAGAGGGCTAGGCACCGGGGGGGTCCCGGCGGGGCTCGGGGTCAGGCGTGGCCGGTTAGGGTCGGGTTCTCTGGCCGGAGGCCCCGGGGCCCCGGTCGGGCAGCGGGCCCGGGGTCGGTGGGGAGAGGGCTAGGCACCGGGGGGGTCCCGGCGGGGCTCGGGGTCAGGCGGGGCCGGTTAGGGTCGGGTTCTCTGGCCGGAGGCCCCGGGGCCCCGGTCGGGCAGCGGGCCCGGGGTCGGTGGGGAGAGGGCTAGGCACCGGGGGGGTCCCGGCGGGGCTCGGGGTCAGGCGGGGCCGGTTAGGGTCGGGTTCTCCGGCCGGAGGCCTAACCCGGACGACGACGTCCGGGTTAGGGTCAGGGCAGCGGGGGCTCGAGTTAGAGCGAGGGAGTACCAGGGGCTCCGGAAAAGTCGTCCGGAGTACCAGGGGCACAAAGGAAGAGCAGACGGAGTACCAGGGGCACCAAGCTCAGAAATTTCTCTAAGTTTTTCGACCGTCGGAGGGGACCCGTCCCCGAACCTCCGGGGGCAGAGGGCGTACCCGGGAGAGCCGGGAGTACCAGGGGCCTG
>NC_058110.1:868791-871291 GCF_914725855.1 Thunnus albacares | reverse complement strand
AAGTGTGGATGGGATACCAGGGGCATGAAGGTGTGGATGGGATACCAGGGGCATGAAGGTGTGGATGGGATACCAGGGGCATGAAAGTGTGGATGGGATACCAGGGGCATGAAAGTGTGGATGGGATACCAGGGGCATGAAAGTGTGGATGGGATACCAGGGGCGCGAGAGGGAGAGACACGATAAAAGACTAAGTCCACACTTCCAGGGATACCAGGGGCACGAAGTTGTGGAGGGATACCAGGGGCATGAAAGTGTGGGTGGGATACCAGGGGCATGAAAGTATGGGTGGGATACCAGGGGCATGAAAGTGTGGATGGGATACCAGGGGCATGAAAGTGTGGATGGGATACCAGGGGCACGAAGGTGTGGATGGGATACCAGGGGCATGAAAGTGTGGAGGGATACCAGGGGCATGGGGTGAACAGCGGGAGTACAAATGACTCTCTTAAGGTAGCCAAATGGGATACCGGAGGGATACCAGGGGCATGAAAGTGTGGATGGGATACCAGGGGCATGAAAGTGTGGGTGGGATACCAGGGGCATGAAAGTATGGGTGGGATACCAGGGGCATGAAAGTGTGGATGGGATACCAGGGGCATGAAGGTGTGGATGGGATACCAGGGGCATGAAGGTGTGGATGGGATACCAGGGGCATGAAAGTGTGGATGGGATACCAGGGGCATGAAAGTGTGGATGGGATACCAGGGGCATGAAAGTGTGGATGGGATACCAGGGGCACGAAGTTGTGGAGGGATACCAGGGGCATGAAAGTGTGGATGGGATACCAGGGGCATGAAAGTGTGGATGGGATACCAGGGGCATGAAAGTGTGGATGGGATACCAGGGGCATGAAAGTGTGGATGGGATACCAGGGGCACGAAGTTGTGGAGGGATACCAGGGGCATGAAAGTGTGGATGGGATACCAGGGGCATGAAAGTGTGGATGGGATACCAGGGGCACGAGAGAGTGGGTGGGGTACCAGGGGCACGAGAGAGTCGGTGGGGTACCAGGGGCACGGGAGGCCGGAGGCCTGTGGCTGCATGTTTAAGCCAGGGGTGGGGGCTTAAGTTTGGGGTACAGTGGTTCGGCTGGTGGGCAAGGTTCCTGGAGCCTCACATGGGGAACCATGTAGTGGGGCCGGGTGCGTAAGCCCAGGCGAGGGTGCCCAATTGCGGGGTGGGCAGGAGGGCCCTGACCTCCGGGGTCAGGGGGGAGAGTGTTAGAGGACGGGGGGGGTCGCGGCCGGGCTTAGGGTCAGGCGGGGCCGGTTAGGGTCGGGTTCTCGGGCCGGGGGCCCGGGGGCCCCGGTCGGGCAGCGGGTCCGGGGTCAGGGGGGAGAGTGTTAGAGGACCGGGGGGGTCCCGGCGGGGCTCGGGGTCAGGAGGGGCCGGTTAGGGTCGGGTTCTCGGGCCGGGGGCCCCGGGGCCCCGGTCTGGCAGCGGGTCCAGGGTCAGGGGGGGAGAGGGCTAGGCACCGGGGGGGTCCCGGCGGGGCTCGGGGTCAGGAGGGGGCCGGTTAGGGTCGGGTTCTCGGGCCGGGGGCCCCGGGGCCCCGGTCTGGCAGCGGGCCCGGGGTCAGGGGGGAGAGGGCTAGGCACCGGGGGGGGTCCCGGCGGGGCTCGGGGTCAGGAGGGGCCGGTTAGGGTCGGGTTCTCTGGCCGGGGGCCCCGGGGCCCCGGTCGGGCAGCGGGCCCGGGGTCAGGGGGGAGAGGGCTAGGCACCGGGGGGGGTCCCGGCGGGGCTCGGGGGTCAGGAGGGGCCGGTTAGGGTCGGGTTCTCTGGCCGGGGGCCCCGGGGCCCCGGTCGGGCAGCGGGCCCGGGGTCAGGGGGGGAGAGGGCTAGGCACCGGGGGGGTCCCGGCGGGGCTCGGGGTCAGGAGGGGCCGGTTAGGGTCGGGTTCTCTGGCCGGGGGCCCCGGGGCCCCGGTCGGCGCAGCGGGCCCGGGGTCCGGGGGGAGAGGGCTAGGCCCCGGGGGGGGTCCCGGCGGGGCTCGGGGTCAGGAGGGGCCGGTTAGGGTCGGGTTCTCGGGCCGGGGGCCCCGGGGCCCCGGTCTGGCAGCGGGCCCGGGGTCAGGGGGGAGAGGGCTAGGCACCGGGGGGGGTCCCGGCGGGGCTCGGGGTCAGGAGGGGCCGGTTAGGGTCGGGTTCTCTGGCCGGGGGCCCCGGGGCCCCGGTCGGGCAGCGGGCCCGGGGTCGGTGGGGAGAGGGCTAGGCACCGGGGGGGGTCCCGGCGGGGCTCGGGGTCAGGCGTGGCCGGTTAGGGTCGGGTTCTCTGGCCGGAGGCCCCGGGGCCCCGGTCGGGCAGCGGGCCCGGGGTCGGTGGGGAGAGGGCTAGGCACCGGGGGGGTCCCGGCGGGGCTCGGGGTCAGGCGTGGCCGGTTAGGGTCGGGTTCTCCGGCCGGAGGCCCCGGGGCCCCGGTCGGGCAGCGGGCCCGGGGTCGGTGGGGAGAGGGCTAGGCACCGGGGGGGGTCCCGGCGGGGCTCGGGGTCAGGCGGGG
>NC_058110.1:856291-858791 GCF_914725855.1 Thunnus albacares | reverse complement strand
GAAAGTGTGGATGGGATACCAGGGGCACGAAGGTGTGGATGGGATACCAGGGGCATGAAAGTGTGGAGGGATACCAGGGGCATGGGTGAACAGCGGGAGTACAAATGACTCTCTTAAGGTAGCCAAATGGGATACCGGAGGGATACCAGGGGCATGAAAGTGTGGATGGGATACCAGGGGCATGAAAGTGTGGGTGGGATACCAGGGGCATGAAAGTATGGGTGGGATACCAGGGGCATGAAAGTGTGGATGGGATACCAGGGGCGCGAGAGGGAGAGACACGATAAAAGACTAAGTCCACACTTCCAGGGATACCAGGGGCACGAAGTTGTGGAGGGATACCAGGGGCATGAAAGTGTGGATGGGATACCAGGGGCATGAAAGTATGGGTGGGATACCAGGGGCATGAAAGTGTGGATGGGATACCAGGGGCATGAAAGTGTGGATGGGATACCAGGGGCATGAAAGTATGGGTGGGATACCAGGGGCATGAAAGTGTGGATGGGATACCAGGGGCACGAAGGTGTGGATGGGATACCAGGGGCATGAAAGTGTGGATGGGATACCAGGGGCATGGGTGAACAGCGGGAGTACAAATGACTCTCTTAAGGTAGCCAAATGGGATACCGGAGGGATACCAGGGGCATGAAAGTGTGGATGGGATACCAGGGGCATGAAAGTGTGGGTGGGATACCAGGGGCATGAAAGTATGGGTGGGATACCAGGGGCATGAAAGTGTGGATGGGATACCAGGGGCATGAAGGTGTGGATGGGATACCAGGGGCATGAAGGTGTGGATGGGATACCAGGGGCATGAAAGTGTGGATGGGATACCAGGGGCATGAAAGTGTGGATGGGATACCAGGGGCATGAAAGTGTGGATGGGATACCAGGGGCGCGAGAGGGAGAGACACGATAAAAGACTAAGTCCACACTTCCAGGGATACCAGGGGCACGAAGTTGTGGAGGGATACCAGGGGCATGAAAGTGTGGGTGGGATACCAGGGGCATGAAAGTATGGGTGGGATACCAGGGGCATGAAAGTGTGGATGGGATACCAGGGGCATGAAAGTGTGGATGGGATACCAGGGGCACGAAGGTGTGGATGGGATACCAGGGGCATGAAAGTGTGGAGGGATACCAGGGGCATGGGTGAACAGCGGGAGTACAAATGACTCTCTTAAGGTAGCCAAATGGGATACCGGAGGGATACCAGGGGCATGAAAGTGTGGATGGGATACCAGGGGCATGAAAGTGTGGGTGGGATACCAGGGGCATGAAAGTATGGGTGGGATACCAGGGGCATGAAAGTGTGGATGGGATACCAGGGGCATGAAGGTGTGGATGGGATACCAGGGGCATGAAGGTGTGGATGGGATACCAGGGGCATGAAAGTGTGGATGGGATACCAGGGGCATGAAAGTGTGGATGGGATACCAGGGGCATGAAAGTGTGGATGGGATACCAGGGGCACGAAGTTGTGGAGGGATACCAGGGGCATGAAAGTGTGGATGGGATACCAGGGGCATGAAAGTGTGGATGGGATACCAGGGGCATGAAAGTGTGGATGGGATACCAGGGGCATGAAAGTGTGGATGGGATACCAGGGGCACGAAGTTGTGGAGGGATACCAGGGGCATGAAAGTGTGGATGGGATACCAGGGGCATGAAAGTGTGGATGGGATACCAGGGGCACGAGAGAGTGGGTGGGGTACCAGGGGCACGAGAGAGTAGGTGGGGTACCAGGGGCACGGGAGGCCGGAGGCCTGTGGCTGCATGTTTAAGCCAGGGGTGGGGGCTTAAGTTTGGGGTACAGTGGTTCGGCTGGTGGGCAAGGTTCCTGGAGCCTCACATGGGGAACCATGTAGTGGGGCCGGGTGCGTAAGCCCAGGCGAGGGTGCCCAATTGCGGGGTGGGCAGGAGGGCCCTGACCTCCGGGGTCAGGGGGGAGAGTGTTAGAGGACGGGGGGGTCGCGGCCGGGCTTAGGGTCAGGCGGGGCCGGTTAGGGTCGGGTTCTCGGGCCGGGGGCCCGGGGGCCCCGGTCGGGCAGCGGGTCCGGGGTCAGGGGGGAGAGTGTTAGAGGACCGGGGGGTCCCGGCGGGGCTCGGGGTCAGGAGGGGCCGGTTAGGGTCGGGTTCTCGGGCCGGGGGCCCCGGGGCCCCGGTCTGGCAGCGGGTCCAGGGTCAGGGGGGAGAGGGCTAGGCACCGGGGGGGTCCCGGCGGGGCTCGGGGTCAGGAGGGGCCGGTTAGGGTCGGGTTCTCGGGCCGGGGGCCCCGGGGCCCCGGTCTGGCAGCGGGCCCGGGGTCAGGGGGGAGAGGGCTAGGCACCGGGGGGGTCCCGGCGGGGCTCGGGGTCAGGAGGGGCCGGTTAGGGTCGGGTTCTCTGGCCGGGGGCCCCGGGGCCCCGGTCGGGCAGCGGGCCCGGGGTCAGGGGGGAGAGGGCTAGGCACCGGGGGGGTCCCGGCGGGGCTCGGGGTCAGGAGGGGCCGGTTAGGGTCG
>NC_058110.1:837500-840000 GCF_914725855.1 Thunnus albacares | reverse complement strand
TGGATGGGATACCAGGGGCATGAAAGTGTGGGTGGGATACCAGGGGCATGAAAGTATGGGTGGGATACCAGGGGCATGAAAGTGTGGATGGGATACCAGGGGCATGAAGGTGTGGATGGGATACCAGGGGCATGAAGGTGTGGATGGGATACCAGGGGCATGAAAGTGTGGATGGGATACCAGGGGCATGAAAGTGTGGATGGGATACCAGGGGCATGAAAGTGTGGATGGGATACCAGGGGCGCGAGAGGGAGAGACACGATAAAAGACTAAGTCCACACTTCCAGGGATACCAGGGGCACGAAGTTGTGGAGGGATACCAGGGGCATGAAAGTGTGGGTGGGATACCAGGGGCATGAAAGTATGGGTGGGATACCAGGGGCATGAAAGTGTGGATGGGATACCAGGGGCATGAAAGTGTGGATGGGATACCAGGGGCACGAAGGTGTGGATGGGATACCAGGGGCATGAAAGTGTGGAGGGATACCAGGGGCATGGGTGAACAGCGGGAGTACAAATGACTCTCTTAAGGTAGCCAAATGGGATACCGGAGGGATACCAGGGGCATGAAAGTGTGGATGGGATACCAGGGGCATGAAAGTGTGGGTGGGATACCAGGGGCATGAAAGTATGGGTGGGATACCAGGGGCATGAAAGTGTGGATGGGATACCAGGGGCATGAAGGTGTGGATGGGATACCAGGGGCATGAAGGTGTGGATGGGATACCAGGGGCATGAAAGTGTGGATGGGATACCAGGGGCATGAAAGTGTGGATGGGATACCAGGGGCATGAAAGTGTGGATGGGATACCAGGGGCACGAAGTTGTGGAGGGATACCAGGGGCATGAAAGTGTGGATGGGATACCAGGGGCATGAAAGTGTGGATGGGATACCAGGGGCATGAAAGTGTGGATGGGATACCAGGGGCATGAAAGTGTGGATGGGATACCAGGGGCACGAAGTTGTGGAGGGATACCAGGGGCATGAAAGTGTGGATGGGATACCAGGGGCATGAAAGTGTGGATGGGATACCAGGGGCACGAGAGAGTGGGTGGGGTACCAGGGGCACGAGAGAGTAGGTGGGGGTACCAGGGGCACGGGAGGCCGGAGGCCTGTGGCTGCATGTTTAAGCCAGGGGTGGGGGCTTAAGTTTGGGGTACAGTGGTTCGGCTGGTGGGCAAGGTTCCTGGAGCCTCACATGGGGAACCATGTAGTGGGGCCGGGTGCGTAAGCCCAGGCGAGGGTGCCCAATTGCGGGGTGGGCAGGAGGGCCCTGACCTCCGGGGTCAGGGGGGAGAGTGTTAGAGGACGGGGGGGTCGCGGCCGGGCTTAGGGTCAGGCGGGGCCGGTTAGGGTCGGGTTCTCGGGCCGGGGGCCCGGGGGCCCCGGTCGGGCAGCGGGTCCGGGGTCAGGGGGGGAGAGTGTTAGAGGACCGGGGGGGTCCCGGCGGGGCTCGGGGTCAGGAGGGGCCGGTTAGGGTCGGGTTCTCGGGCCGGGGGCCCCGGGGCCCCGGTCTGGCAGCGGGTCCAGGGTCAGGGGGGAGAGGGCTAGGCACCGGGGGGGGTCCCGGCGGGGCTCGGGGTCAGGAGGGGCCGGTTAGGGTCGGGTTCTCGGGCCGGGGGCCCCGGGGCCCCGGTCGGGCCGCGGGCCCGGGGTCAGGGGGGAGAGGGCTAGGCACCGGGGGGGGTCCCGGCGGGGCTCGGGGTCAGGAGGGGCCGGTTAGGGTCGGGTTCTCTGGCCGGGGGCCCCGGGGCCCCGGTCGGGCAGCGGGCCCGGGGTCAGGGGGGAGAGGGCTAGGCACCGGGGGGGTCCCGGCGGGGCTCGGGGTCAGGAGGGGCCGGTTAGGGTCGGGTTCTCTGGCCGGGGGCCCCGGGGCCCCGGTCGGGCAGCGGGCCCGGGGTCAGGGGGGAGAGGGCTAGGCACCGGGGGGGGTCCCGGCGGGGCTCGGGGTCAGGAGGGGCCGGTTAGGGTCGGGTTCTCTGGCCGGGGGCCCCGGGGCCCCGGTCGGGCAGCGGGCCCGGGGTCAGGGGGGAGAGGGCTAGGCACCGGGGGGGGTCCCGGCGGGGCTCGGGGTCAGGAGGGGCCGGTTAGGGTCGGGTTCTCGGGCCGGGGGCCCCGGGGCCCCGGTCTGGCAGCGGGCCCGGGGTCAGGGGGGAGAGGGCTAGGCACCGGGGGGGGTCCCGGCGGGGCTCGGGGTCAGGAGGGGCCGGTTAGGGTCGGGTTCTCTGGCCGGGGGCCCCGGGGCCCCGGTCGGGCAGCGGGCCCGGGGTCGGTGGGGAGAGGGCTAGGCACCGGGGGGGGTCCCGGCGGGGCTCGGGGTCAGGCGTGGCCGGTTAGGGTCGGGTTCTCTGGCCGGAGGCCCCGGGGCCCCGGTCGGGCAGCGGGCCCGGGGTCGGTGGGGAGAGGGCTAGGCACCGGGGGGGGTCCCGGCGGGGCTCGGGGTCAGGCGTGGCCGGTTAGGGTCGGGTTCTCCGGCCGGAGGCCCCGGGGCCCCGGTCG
>NC_058110.1:825000-827500 GCF_914725855.1 Thunnus albacares | reverse complement strand
GTGGGTGGGATACCAGGGGCATGAAAGTATGGGTGGGATACCAGGGGCATGAAAGTGTGGATGGGATACCAGGGGCATGAAAGTGTGGATGGGATACCAGGGGCACGAAGGTGTGGATGGGATACCAGGGGCATGAAAGTGTGGAGGGATACCAGGGGCATGGGTGAACAGCGGGAGTACAAATGACTCTCTTAAGGTAGCCAAATGGGATACCGGAGGGATACCAGGGGCATGAAAGTGTGGATGGGATACCAGGGGCATGAAAGTGTGGGTGGGATACCAGGGGCATGAAAGTATGGGTGGGATACCAGGGGCATGAAAGTGTGGATGGGATACCAGGGGCGCGAGAGGGAGAGACACGATAAAAGACTAAGTCCACACTTCCAGGGATACCAGGGGCACGAAGTTGTGGAGGGATACCAGGGGCATGAAAGTGTGGATGGGATACCAGGGGCATGAAAGTATGGGTGGGATACCAGGGGCATGAAAGTGTGGATGGGATACCAGGGGCATGAAAGTGTGGATGGGATACCAGGGGCATGAAAGTATGGGTGGGATACCAGGGGCATGAAAGTGTGGATGGGATACCAGGGGCACGAAGGTGTGGATGGGATACCAGGGGCATGAAAGTGTGGATGGGATACCAGGGGCATGGGTGAACAGCGGGAGTACAAATGACTCTCTTAAGGTAGCCAAATGGGATACCGGAGGGATACCAGGGGCATGAAAGTGTGGATGGGATACCAGGGGCATGAAAGTGTGGGTGGGATACCAGGGGCATGAAAGTATGGGTGGGATACCAGGGGCATGAAAGTGTGGATGGGATACCAGGGGCATGAAGGTGTGGATGGGATACCAGGGGCATGAAGGTGTGGATGGGATACCAGGGGCATGAAAGTGTGGATGGGATACCAGGGGCATGAAAGTGTGGATGGGATACCAGGGGCATGAAAGTGTGGATGGGATACCAGGGGCGCGAGAGGGAGAGACACGATAAAAGACTAAGTCCACACTTCCAGGGATACCAGGGGCACGAAGTTGTGGAGGGATACCAGGGGCATGAAAGTGTGGGTGGGATACCAGGGGCATGAAAGTATGGGTGGGATACCAGGGGCATGAAAGTGTGGATGGGATACCAGGGGCATGAAAGTGTGGATGGGATACCAGGGGCACGAAGGTGTGGATGGGATACCAGGGGCATGAAAGTGTGGAGGGATACCAGGGGCATGGGTGAACAGCGGGAGTACAAATGACTCTCTTAAGGTAGCCAAATGGGATACCGGAGGGATACCAGGGGCATGAAAGTGTGGATGGGATACCAGGGGCATGAAAGTGTGGATGGGATACCAGGGGCATGAAAGTATGGGTGGGATACCAGGGGCATGAAAGTGTGGATGGGATACCAGGGGCATGAAGGTGTGGATGGGATACCAGGGGCATGAAGGTGTGGATGGGATACCAGGGGCATGAAAGTGTGGATGGGATACCAGGGGCATGAAAGTGTGGATGGGATACCAGGGGCATGAAAGTGTGGATGGGATACCAGGGGCACGAAGTTGTGGAGGGATACCAGGGGCATGAAAGTGTGGATGGGATACCAGGGGCATGAAAGTGTGGATGGGATACCAGGGGCATGAAAGTGTGGATGGGATACCAGGGGCATGAAAGTGTGGATGGGATACCAGGGGCACGAAGTTGTGGAGGGATACCAGGGGCATGAAAGTGTGGATGGGATACCAGGGGCATGAAAGTGTGGATGGGATACCAGGGGCACGAGAGAGTGGGTGGGGTACCAGGGGCACGAGAGAGTAGGTGGTGGTACCAGGGGCACGGGAGGCCGGAGGCCTGTGGCTGCATGTTTAAGCCAGGGGTGGGGGCTTAAGTTTGGGGTACAGTGGTTCGGCTGGTGGGCAAGGTTCCTGGAGCCTCACATGGGGAACCATGTAGTGGGGCCGGGTGCGTAAGCCCAGGCGAGGGTGCCCAATTGCGGGGTGGGCAGGAGGGCCCTGACCTCCGGGGTCAGGGGGGAGAGTGTTAGAGGACGGGGGGGGTCGCGGCCGGGCTTAGGGTCAGGCGGGGCCGGTTAGGGTCGGGTTCTCGGGCCGGGGGCCCGGGGGCCCCGGTCGGGCAGCGGGTCCGGGGTCAGGGGGGAGAGTGTTAGAGGACCGGGGGGTCCCGGCGGGGCTCGGGGTCAGGAGGGGCCGGTTAGGGTCGGGTTCTCGGGCCGGGGGCCCCGGGGCCCCGGTCTGGCAGCGGGTCCAGGGTCAGGGGGGAGAGGGCTAGGCACCGGGGGGGTCCCGGCGGGGCTCGGGGTCAGGAGGGGCCGGTTAGGGTCGGGTTCTCGGGCCGGGGGCCCCGGGGCCCCGGTCTGGCAGCGGGCCCGGGGTCAGGGGGGAGAGGGCTAGGCACCGGGGGGGGTCCCGGCGGGGCTCGGGGTCAGGAGGGGCCGGTTAGGGTCGGGTTCTCTGGCCGGGGGCCCCGGGGCCCCGGTCGGGCAGCG
>NC_058110.1:810000-812500 GCF_914725855.1 Thunnus albacares | reverse complement strand
GCACGGGAGGCCGGAGGCCTGTGGCTGCATGTTTAAGCCAGGGGTGGGGGCTTAAGTTTGGGGTACAGTGGTTCGGCTGGTGGGCAAGGTTCCTGGAGCCTCACATGGGGAACCATGTAGTGGGGCCGGGTGCGTAAGCCCAGGCGAGGGTGCCCAATTGCGGGGTGGGCAGGAGGGCCCTGACCTCCGGGGTCAGGGGGGAGAGTGTTAGAGGACGGGGGGGTCGCGGCCGGGCTTAGGGTCAGGCGGGGCCGGTTAGGGTCGGGTTCTCGGGCCGGGGGCCCGGGGGCCCCGGTCGGGCAGCGGGTCCGGGGTCAGGGGGGAGAGTGTTAGAGGACCGGGGGGTCCCGGCGGGGCTCGGGGTCAGGAGGGGCCGGTTAGGGTCGGGTTCTCGGGCCGGGGGCCCCGGGGCCCCGGTCTGGCAGCGGGTCCAGGGTCAGGGGGGAGAGGGCTAGGCCCCGGGGGGGGTCCCGGCGGGGCTCGGGGTCAGGAGGGGCCGGTTAGGGTCGGGTTCTCGGGCCGGGGGCCCCGGGGCCCCGGTCTGGCAGCGGGCCCGGGGTCAGGGGGGAGAGGGCTAGGCACCGGGGGGGTCCCGGCGGGGCTCGGGGTCAGGAGGGGCCGGTTAGGGTCGGGTTCTCTGGCCGGGGGCCCCGGGGCCCCGGTCGGGCAGCGGGCCCGGGGTCAGGGGGGAGAGGGCTAGGCACCGGGGGGGTCCCGGCGGGGCTCGGGGTCAGGAGGGGCCGGTTAGGGTCGGGTTCTCTGGCCGGGGGCCCCGGGGCCCCGGTCGGGCAGCGGGCCCGGGGTCAGGGGGGAGAGGGCTAGGCACCGGGGGGGGTCCCGGCGGGGCTCGGGGTCAGGAGGGGCCGGTTAGGGTCGGGTTCTCTGGCCGGGGGCCCCGGGGCCCCGGTCGGGCAGCGGGCCCGGGGTCAGGGGGGAGAGGGCTAGGCACCGGGGGGGTCCCGGCGGGGCTCGGGGTCAGGAGGGGCCGGTTAGGGTCGGGTTCTCGGGCCGGGGGCCCCGGGGCCCCGGTCTGGCAGCGGGCCCGGGGTCAGGGGGGAGAGGGCTAGGCACCGGGGGGGGTCCCGGCGGGGCTCGGGGTCAGGAGGGGCCGGTTAGGGTCGGGTTCTCTGGCCGGGGGCCCCGGGGCCCCGGTCGGGCAGCGGGCCCGGGGTCGGTGGGGAGAGGGCTAGGCACCGGGGGGGGTCCCGGCGGGGCTCGGGGTCAGGCGTGGCCGGTTAGGGTCGGGTTCTCTGGCCGGAGGCCCCGGGGCCCCGGTCGGGCAGCGGGCCCGGGGTCGGTGGGGAGAGGGCTAGGCACCGGGGGGGGTCCCGGCGGGGCTCGGGGTCAGGCGTGGCCGGTTAGGGTCGGGTTCTCCGGCCGGAGGCCCCGGGGCCCCGGTCGGGCAGCGGGCCCGGGGTCGGTGGGGAGAGGGCTAGGCACCGGGGGGGTCCCGGCGGGGCTCGGGGTCAGGCGGGGCCGGTTAGGGTCGGGTTCTCCGGCCGGGGGCCTAACCCGGACGACGACGTCCGGGTTAGGGTCAGGGCAGCGGGGGCTCGAGTTAGAGCGAGGGAGTACCAGGGGCTCCGGAAAAGTCGTCCGGAGTACCAGGGGCACAAAGGACGAGCAGACGGAGTACCAGGGGCACCAAGCTCAGAAATTTCTCTAAGTTTTTCGACCGTCGGAGGGGACCCGTCCCCGAACCTCCGGGGGCAGAGGGCGTACCCGGGAGAGCCGGGAGTACCAGGGGCCTGAAACTCGGATTTTTGTCTAAGTGTTTCGACCGTCGGAGGGGACCCGTCCCCGAACCTCCGGGGGCAGAGGGCGTACCCGGGAGAGCCGGGAGTACCAGGGGCCTGAAACTCGGATTTTTGTCTAAGTGTTTCGACCGTCGGAGGGGACCCGTCCCCGAACCTCCGGGGGCAGAGGGCGTACCCTGGAGAGCCGGGAGTACCAGGGGCCTGAAACTCGGATTTTTGTCTAAGTGTTTCGACCGTCGGAGGGGACCCGTCCCCGAACCTCCGGGGGCAGAGGGCGTTCCGAGGGGAGCCGGGAGTACCAGGGGCCTGAAACTCGGAAATTTTTCTAAGTGTTTCGACCGTCGGAGGGGGACCCGTCCCCGAACCTCCGGGAGGCGCCCCCCGACGGTGGCCGGAACCTAAACAGGCATCTCCAAGCTAACATCGTCACGATTTCAGAAACCCAGTTTTCGGAAACACAGGCCTCCAGGCGGCGGCCCCGAGAGGCCTCAGGACTTGCGGCCCACCCTCGGGGGGTGCCGTCCGGGGCGCCTGTGCCGGAATAGTCCGCTGCGAACTGCGGTTCTCTGCCCCGCTTTGCTCCGGCAAGGCACACCGACCGATTGGCAAACGTGACCCGCCATCGGAGGGCCCCCGCCGGCCGGCCTCGCGCCGGTGTTCGGGTGGGCGGTTCCTCCGGCCCGCGGGTTCGCCTCTACGGCCGGGAGGGCCCGGCGCGGAGGGCGTTTCACCGCCCTTCCGCC